>NC_039361.1:12190365-12190527 GCF_003573695.1 Papaver somniferum
TACTCCAGACCTTAGCTATCTACGCAGAACCTTGGAAGGCACTAAAGAATCTCCTTGGTTGGCATACTTATTGACTACAGGAAGAAGTACCCTGATGCGAAATTCCAATTGTTGTACACGAGTTTGCACTCAAGAATACTAAAATTCATATAAAGTGACAGA
>NC_039361.1:12190752-12195362 GCF_003573695.1 Papaver somniferum
TCATTTTTTTTTCATGGTATCTCAATCACTCTAATTCACCCTAGCATTGGTAACAACTTGAACCGTGGGCCCCACCTATCACTTAGAGAAACATAGTTTAAAAACAAAATAAAATAAAAATAGAAGTGAAAAGGACTCAACGAGATATGGTGAAACTATCATGTTATTTCTAACATCTGAGCTCTGTGCTTTTATGAATAGACTCTTTAGATGTTTCCATCTAATCAGATTGGTTCCTCAAACTCCTACAATCAAAATGCTTCTATCCACTTAGATTAGTTAGTGCAATCCTCAATAGGCATAAATTTCTAGGCTCTGGAGTTTATTTATTGCAACTAAAAGCTAACAAAAAGTGTTTCTTCCCCACCCCCAAACTTAAATCTTACATTGTCCTCAATGTTCTAAGGATGAAAATAAAAGCATGAACAAGGAGAAACTATTACCACTGGAGGGAAAAGAAAAAAGGAAGGATATTACCGTATCACATGAACGCGGGAGCCTCCCAGTAAATGCTAAATTTATAGTCATTAGCTAGACATCAAATACCTCAAAAAGAATTTTCACCTTCCAAAGTCGTATACCAATAGTCGAAATAATTGTGGGTCCATAAGACCAAATAGAACTGCCACAAATAGGAGACAAATGCTCAAGATAGAGCACAACCTGATTAAAGTTTCTCGCAAGACAACTGGATTTATCTGAGGTGCCCACTTGGGCTTCATATGAGTGTCTCGGCAAACAGATTCATCCGAAAAACGGGTCTCTAACATATGGATTTTCTCCTGGACATTATCAGGCGGATCAGGTTGTGGAGTCTGAATACACTCAAGCGATACCTCAGATGCACTAGGCTTGAGTCCCAAGTTAGGGACTTTTATTGGGGATAATTGACAATCTCTACCCCCAAACTTAGAATTTTGGGTGCCTCTACAATGACTAGTCACAATGTTCCTAATTTCTAGACCATCGGGTTCTTGAAAAAGGTCAATTGCTTTCTCTAAGTCATAATCAGGTGGTTCATCCTCAACTTGCTTCATATCTTCTATGGTCCACTCTAAGGCTTCCTTATTTTCTTGAAGCACGGTCTCTGGACTACTTTCCTGATCACTATCCAAATCGGAGGCTATAATCACAGGGAAAGACTCGGTTGGGCCTAAAAATGTATAATTAGACTCCAACTCAGGAGGCTCTTTTAAATAAGGTATTAAGATAGACTCAGAAGCTAGTAATGGTTCGAACCTATCTTTCCATATATCAATATCTAACATAGGAACAGAATCCAACAGAGCATTTACTTGTTCAATGTTACTATCATCGTCGAAATCCAGGCTAAAATGGGATAAACAACTCTCCAATGTATTTTCCGGTACGATGTTTGGTAATGACTCCTGAACTAAGGTTCCTATCATGTTCACCTCTTCAATACATGTGCTATCTAGCTCAGAATGTAGCTTGTTTACATTAAAAATATTCAGCTCAATAGTCATATTACCAAAAGATAGATTCATAATACCATTTCGACAGTTTATGATCGTATTAGACGTAGCTAAGAATGGGCGACCTAAAATCACAGGTATTTGGTTCTCTGGGTCGGGGACAGGTTGGGTATCTAGGACCACGAAATCCACTGGATAAATAAACTTGTCGACCTCAATAAGAACATCCTCGATCACACCACGAGGGATTTTAACGGACCTATCAGCTAACTGGAGTGTTATCTGGGTAGGTTTCATCTCACCAAGTCCTAGCTTAAGGTACACATAGTATGGCAGTAAGTTCACACTGGCTCCTAAGTCAATCAACGCTTTCTCAACTCGGTACTTACCTATTGTACAAGAAATGGTAGGGGACCCTGGGTCTTTATACTTAGGAGTAGTGGTATTCTGAATAATAGAACTCACATGACTAGCTATGAAGGCTTTCTTCTGGACACTGAGCTTACGCTTTCGCGTACACAAGTCCTTAAGGAACTTGGCATAAGAGGGAATCTTCCTAATTGCATATAATAATGGAAGGTTGATATTAACCTGCTTAAAAGCCTCCAATATATCATTAAAGTTGGACTCCCTCTTAGTCGGAACTAGCAGCTGTGGGAATGGGGCTCTGGGAACAAAGCCGGGCTCAACATGACCTTCATTGGTCTCCTTGGAGACTCTATCAGTCTCCTCATTTTCTGGCTCAGCAGGGTGAACTACAGCATGTTCACTATCAGGCATGGCAACCTTGTTGTCAACTTTCTTTCCACTCCTAAGGGTTGTGACAGCATTCACATGATTGTACGATTTCTCTCCTTTTGGGTTGGGATCAGTACGACTAGGGAACCTTCCATCTTCTCTCTCACTTATGAACTTAGCTATTTGTCCTACTTGAAGTTCTAATTTGGCAAGACTCTGGGAATTATTATTCAATTCTTGCCTAGTTTCTTGTTGAAAGCTCATGTGGTTCTTTGTTAGCATTTCATGGTTATTTGCCAACATAGTGAGAGTATCCTCTAAGGTAGAGATCTTTTTCTCGGAAGTGTTTTGAAACTAGGTTTGACCTGAAGAGTTCTTAAAACCAAAACCTGGGGGAGGTTGAGAATTGCTAGACTGGCCTTGACTCTGGCCCTTAGACCAAGAGAAATTAGGATGGTTTCTCCAACCAGGGTTGTAGGTTTCTGAGTATGGGTCAAACTTCTGACGGTTCTCAAACCTAGCATTGTTATAGACAGCATGGGCTTGCTCTTCACTAACCTGACCTTCCCAAAATGAATTATCGGGCTCTATTACACAACTAGAGACTTGAGAGGCTCTATTAGGTTCAACAAGGGACCTATTTTTAGACTGACCCATTTCCAAAGCTTCTAACCTTCTAGATAAAGCAGCAAACTTAGCATCTGAACCAAAACTCGTATCTACCATATTGGTGCTAATTCTATTGACCAAGAGTCTTTTAGGGGGTTCAACACAAGATTCCCACTGTTGGGATTTTTCAGCGATAGCTCTTAAGAAGGTAAAAGCATCATCAGCATTTTTACTAGAGAACTCACCAGCGCACATAGATTCAACCATGGCTTTGGTCGAATAGTCTAAACCATCATAAATAATCTGTACAAGTTTCATATTATCAAATCCATGGTGAGGACACTGAGATAGGAGATCATTGAATCGCTCTAAAAACCTATAAAGAGACTCTCCCTCTTGTTGCACACTAGCACTAATTTTCTGCCTAACAGCTGTAGTTTTATGCTTAGGGTAGAATTTCATATAGAAGGCAGCGATAAGTTCCTGCCATGTTTCTATGGATTCAGACGGTAGGTTGTTCAGCCAGGTCTTGGCTTTGTCTCTCAAAGAAAAGGGAAACATCTTAAGTTTCAAGACTTCATCGGTAAGGTCCTTTATCCTAATTGTCCCATAGATTTCCTCAAAGTCCCTAATATGAAAATAAGGGTTCTCATCATCTTTTCCTAAGAATATAGAGATCATCTGAAGAATACTAGGTTTTATCTCAAAATTAGCCGTAGTGGCTGGCAATTTAATACATGAAGCTCGGTTGGTCCTAGTTGGGAACATGTAATCTTTCAAAGTTGCCATCGTTGGCACAACTGGAGTACTAGGGGTACTTTTGTCACTCAGAGATAAATTCTCAAAACTGAAGTTTCCAAAAACAGGGCTCTCCAAAGAAGAGTCTTCGAGCTCCCTGCTTAAATCAGAAGAACTACTAGGTTTTTCGCTAATCAATCGACCTAGAGTATCTCTTTTCCAAGCCCTATTAACAAAATCGGGCAAACACTAAAAAGAATTCAAAAAGAAATAAAAAAAAATCCTAACAGGAAGGTTCTAGCAATCACACAGCAGGCTGACTCGAATTTACCACAGCAAACCTAAAGATTTCTAGCAAACAACAAGCATGATGGCTCCACTTAGATTGTTTCTAGACCAGCTTCTAATCCTTCGAAAGGGAATTCGTTACAATTTGAGCAAACCCCTCTGGAATCAATCCGAGTTTAAGCAAGTTGAATCGAGGCTAGGGAAGCTCAGTGGAGCTTTGATACCCAAAACCTCACCGATCCAATGCGGCGCAGTCACGCATTCAACTCGCAGAAACCGTCAAGAACTTCGAGGTGTGCTTAAAAGAGTAACCAATATTTTTCGAATGATTGGCCTGTTAAGATCGATACCCTATAGGTCTCTTTCTAGTCCAAATTTTAGGCTTAGGTTCGCTTTAGGTTTCGTTTTCCTAAGGCGGGAAAGAAGGGAGCGGTGATGAAATCCGAACCCTTATCTTATATGGTCCAGTCCTTGCCCTTTACTAGGAATTTAAAAACAGTCCATATTCAAGTCCTCAACATATATTCACCTTAAGGAGTCCAGTAACCCGCTTGCAGGAGATTCGCGGGTGTTTAGAATTTTACCTCCCGTACCAGACGGGCGAAGAACCGCTGAAGTCGACTCGGGCCACGACTCCAATGTCGTGTGCGAACCCGAGGGGCCGAGGTGATATTGTAATCACCGTCCTTCCCTGCAAACAGTTTGTATTTAAGGATACCCTTCCGTAGGGTTTAAAAATAAAAATGTCCCAAAATTAATATCCAAAGTCCATAAAAAAAAAAAAAAAAAAAAAAAAAAAAA
>NC_039361.1:12195498-12217231 GCF_003573695.1 Papaver somniferum
AAAAGAAAAGAAAGTCTGAAAAAAAAATTACAAAAATAAAAATGTCTCTCTTTTTTTTTCTCTCTTTTTATCAAAAAATAAAAAAAATTCTTCTTCTTTCGTTCCTATAGCTTTGCTTTTCGCTCCCAAACTTTAAGTAAATCACCACAAGCTTTGGCAAAATTGTCTTTCGCTCCAATCTTCAAAAATCTGCAAGGAAACAAGAAAAACCAAAAAAACGTAAAGAAGAACAAAAATAATAAAAAAAATGCTAACTAAACACAGGTCCGCGTCGGCGGCGCCAAAAATTTGATGGTTTATCAAATAGTGATTGTAGTAGTGGTAAAAACTGGGTCTTTTCAGACTTGTGAAGAAAGCAATTTTAAGATTTAAATTAAACTAGACAATTAAATAAAGTTGTTCAAAGTTATAGAGAAAAACACCAAGACTAGGATTCCACCAATGACCATTTTAATAGTAAACTCTAAATAGTTCTTATGCAATTTTATCTTTAAAATCAATTCTAATATTTGCCTCAAATAATTTTTTGAAGTAATAATTGTAATTAAAAAGTATAAAACATCAAAAGTTACTAAAACCCAGCATGCTTCATCAAGTCAATTCACAATTACTCAATAAAAACTATTAATTCAATTTTAATTCGTGCAAATAATCAAATAATAATATTGCAAATAAATATAAAAATTAGAATTATACCAATAAATTTTGTACCAATGGCTTCCTCCGTCATCTCGGCTAATGGGTTTAGCTCCTCATCCCAAAAACACACTCACAAGATAAATTCATGGCTAAAATAGGTGTTTTTATTGATGATTATATGATGAAATAGGAATTAGCAACGTTGTAAAAGTGTTACAGCGTCACTGTTACAAAGGGGTAAGTGCTGAAAATTAAACGATACTTTTCTGTTGCTGTAAAACAACGACACTCGTTTCTGGTTTTAAGACTGATGAAGAACGACTGCCTTAGCAGGTTTGTTCTTCCTCTTCTTCTTCCTCCTCGAACAGCAGCAGCAGCAGCAACAATAACTCTCTGTAATCGCTTCTCCTCGGCTCTCCTGGACTCTAAACTCTCTCCTCAGGGTTTCTAACCCTTCTATGACAAAAACCCAACTATATATAGACTTCAGATTCCCTAGAAACTCGATCAAATTCGAGAATAAATCTCTTATTCTTCACGTGCAGTTTTAACAATAATTCCATCTGTCGATCTTTGTATGCGTCTGTTAGCTATTCTATTGCTCCCAAAATCTTCTCTGACTTGAACTCAACTGTTTTGAAGTATATCCCACGCAAGAATCTCTCCCAAATCTTTCAAACCAATTCAAAACCCTAAACAGGGACCGTGTGCACTGTCTTGACTTTGTGTGGATTTTCTGACTTATCCAGCCCAATTAGATGGGTCTAATCGCTTCTAACAGGTCCCTTATGTCTTGTAGAGTCCGTGGGTACCAAATTTGCCCATTGAATCGCCTGCTAGGTCGCTCAAATCCTTGATCCAAAACTGTTGACGCTGCTGCCTTTTTTGCCGCCAAAATCCAGTTTTGAAACTTTGAAGATGACCTCCCCCTATCCAGTTCCGGTCTCCCTTTAGCAGATGCCTGGAAATGTGTCACCCCTTAGTAATTAGGTTACCCCTTATCCAAAATGAGAGTCCGTATAGTAATTTTCTCCCACGGGCGCAAAAACCATTTTTAGCTAATTTCGCCGCAAAAGCTTTATTCTTCCAAAAACACCTACAAATACATAAAATAACCGAATAAGTACAATATCGAGTACTAACAATATATACAAATGAGCTATATTAGACACATAAATGCGTCTATCATCTTCCATTTTCGTCCCAATTTTTAGAATCTTGGGTTCATCGTCACTCCCCAAGTTTATATCCTTTGTTGGTTCCATCGCGGCAAAGTTCAAGACCGGTTCTCCTAGTGGTGTTGGTTCATTTACTGGTTTTGCAAGCTCTCCCTCCTCTTTGGGTATCTCGCTGGGTATTGCCCATCCTTCTTTAGCTCTTGCCATGTATACCCTTAAATCTTCCTCCTTTTTCGACTCAAGTATTTTTCTCTTTCGTTCCTTCTTCCTTTTCAATCTTCCTTCGTAATTCTCAATGTCCTTGGCGTTGCATTCCTTCATGTCTGTGCTATTTCCACGTATTTCGCCGATCCCACTGGGCATGGGAAATCGCAACAATTGATGGTAAGTTGATGCGACTCCTTTTATCCAATGGATCCACGGTCTTCCCATGAGGGAGTTATAGGGTGACTCCACGTCCACCACGAAAACGGTAATTGTTGTCTCTAATTCACATGCGAAGATCCTCACACGTATCTAGCCTTTTGATTTCATCGCCACCCCATTGAATCCGTATCGTGTATATGCCGAAGGCTCCATGTCAGAATCCTCGTACCCCAAAGATTTGAATGTATGATAGAAGAGGACATCTACTGAACTCCCCATGTCTACCAAGACCTTATCCACAACCCACGCTCTTCCTTTACTACATAGGATTTCTTCTCCTAACGAATGTTCACAAACGGTTAAGGTGATGACCAATGAATCCATAAGTTTAATTTCTCCTTCTGGTGCATCTTGTCCTGAAAATGATATGTCTCTCTTTTGTCGTTCTTCTAGCGGCTCTTTATTTTCCCCGGAAATATCTCATTCCATTCATAGTCCACCTTGTATATCATTGAGAGCACGTTATCCTGGAAGTTGAGGAAATCTTCCTTCGAATGTACTACAAAATTGCAACCAAACGACTTCCTTCCCTGGTCTGCTTTGACTTGGTGTTGTTCTGTCAGGTCCCCTTAGTAATAATGCTGCGGCGGTGGTGATAATTCACGGGCCTCTATGTAATGTGCGAGTTTCCCTTGTTCCATGAGGTGAAGTAAGCTCTTCCTGACGCTCCTGCAATTGTTCGTATGATGTCCGTGAAAACTAATATATCTGCAAAACTCAAGATTCTTATTCCCGGGAGTTGGTTTTCTTCCCAAATTTGGTGGCGCCGGGATTTCCTCAGTCAGTACCACTTCCTCCCATATCCTTTCCACAGTTGTGTTAAGCTTTGGGAGTTCTAACTCTGTCCATGCGTTTACTCCCTGCTTTTTTGGCTGTAAGTTCTTCGGCTGGCGTCCTTCGGCTTTATCACTTCGTGGCTTTCGATCCTTTCGCAATGACTTTTCCTGCTTTCAGTCAAACCGCCTCAGCTCTCCTCCTGGCGTTGTTTTCATCCCTGCGTGAATTATAGCGGTCAACATGACCTTCTCCTCCATCCGTTGCAACTTATATTGCCTTTGCGAATTTCCCATCTGAATTCTCAATCTTCGTAGCTCATGTAAGATTTCGTGATCCATAATCCCTCTTGATGATTCGTCAATGTCTCTTTCTCGCTCCTTGCGTTTGCTTTCATCCTCGCACCTCCTTTCTTCTTCGTATCTTAGCTTATGATTTTCATCTCTCGTCTCCACTAGCAGCCTTCTTAGATCTCTTTCCCGGTCATATCCTTCTAGCATCCTTCTTTTCTGCAGTCCTCGTTCGTCCTCTTCCTCATAATCTTCATAACGACTTTCCTCCCGATATAGAGTCCTTTTCTGAGTTGAAGCTGTTATCGTTTTTGAATTAGCATTTTCTTCTTGCGAGATTCCAACCTCCGTTTTGCTGCCACGTTCGTATTTCTCTTGTTTCGCCTGACTGCCTTGTTTTTCCGTTCCTTCTTTCCTCTTCTCTCGACGGAGTGTCTTACTTGGTTCTTTCGATATCATGTCCTTATCAGCACCGTTCTTCTCCACCTCTTCTTGATTCGCTTCCCCTTCCGTAATAGCCCCGGCTTTCACGATTCAGATAGGTTCCATCATGGATTCATATTCTACGCTCGGCTTGCCTTTTCGTTGCCTTATGACTTCTCGTCTTTCATCTGCTACGGACGCCTCTCCTTTCTCTCCTTCCTTCCGGGCCTCCAACCGCTTGCTCTTTCTTACCACCGTTAGGGGTTCTGTTTGTCTTGCTTTCCTGCCATCGTTCAATCCTTGTTGAATCTAATTTTCCATCTGCCGCCTCACCAACTTTCTCTTCCAGATCTTAGATCTCAGACACGAACAGGTCGCCAAATCTACGGAACTTTTCAGCACAAAACCACTCGCCTGGATTTCAAGCTATTACGATCTCAAAATGATTTTTCTTTCTCTCAAACTCTTAGACGAGAATGAATCCTCAATCTAAGTTCCCTGTTTCTGGACGCCAAAATATAACTACTCGAAATCCAGTAGTACACCCAAAAGTAAAGTAACCAAGATCTAGGACATGTTAAATAATATAAATTAGAAAATATTTATTGATGAATTAACCAAGGAAAAAAAATACAAGTTCTTGAATACAAGGAAACCCTAGTCTCACTCTCTAATCTAACCTCTTTCCGCTCTCCAAAATCCCGTCTTCCATGCCTTCCCCAAGGACTTTTATTTATAGGTCAATCGACCCTAATAGTGTACAACTCATTTTACTTCCTATGTTCTCGCGGTCCTTTCTTTTCTTGCCCGGTCTGCTTTGACTTGGTGCTGTTCTGTCAGGTCCCCTTAGTAATAATGCCGCGGTGGTGGTAATAAAAACTCCCCCCAACCACGAAGTAGAGATGGGCGAAATAAGCTAACTTGGATAAAAAGATAACCTGCGAAGTAAGTAAATTATCGGAAAAGAAAAGAGATAGCTGTCCCGACAACACCCAGAAATGTCAGCGAAAGAAGGGGAAAACGTTATGAAAAATGGTCTTGGGGAAGTTTTTATTTTGCTTATGTTATATGTTTTGGATGTAACCCATAAAAGTCATGGTTAATGTTCAATTAGGTCAAGTAAACTCCAATTTCTTTTACCAAATTTTTTTATAGCTCTTGATGTGAGCATCTTTTATCCAACCTAATCTCGAAATTACTATGAGTAGATGCTCTTGAATCCTCCTTCTTCTACTTCGTCCGGAAAAGTAATTAGGATAAATTCAGTCACGTTTTCATGTTCCAATGGAGCATTTTAAAGAAATATATATTATCAAAAAAACTGAGAAGATTATATATATTATTTTTTTGACTCAAAAAGGGCAAAGTTTATTAAAAAAACCAGTCTATCACCAAGGAGGTAACAAAACTGGTTAAAAATAAAACAAAAACAACTCAATTAACGTAGAGTTACTGAAAACAGAAAAACAAGTAAAAATTAATGCATAATTGCTTCCCAGTTGTACAATACAGTATTCAGATAAATGCCCTTAAAAATACTAGTTCCAATGCTCTACTTGAAGATAAAAACCTTGACACTCTCCTTAATCTTCTCTATTGATTATAAGATTCTTCTTTTTACCGAACATATGCAGATCCATTCAAGATCTTATAAACAAATAAGAAATCTTTCTCAAGAATAAGGAAATCCGTTTCGAGTTTGGATTTGTTCGTTTGGAATCCAAATTATCCTTCTAATATTTTCTTCTTTATATAAGATAACAAAAATATGAAAAAGTTGAATTAGGAAACAACAAGATATATAAGACCCGGTAACAACAAAGAAAAAATATAAATAATGAAATTGATTATGAAAATAGAAACACAATGCTTATGAGTTTTATCTACTCGTTTTTTATCAAAATAAAAAATCGAGAACAACTCAAAAGTTAAACCGAATTGATTAAGAAGGACGTAGAGGGAAAAGAATGAATACATACGAAAATCAATTGGTAAAAGAATCATGTAAAATCTACATAGTAAATTTTCACCAAATCGTCAACTTGCTGAATCCATTTCTTTTAATATCATGGTACATGGCCCCTAAACTATTCCTAAATCCACTCATTTATGATTTTTAAGTTACTATTATTAGAGTTTGAATCCGACCTCCAAAGTGGGAGGGACCATGAGAACCATCAGACCACTTCATGACGTGATGAATCTCGCTGCCCGACTCCAATTAAATTCATAAAAAACCCATAAAAACTTTACTTTATGAATTTTGTAAGTTTTGATTTATCCCTCCATGGGTTTTGTGCAACAAAATGAATATCATTTTGGCCTCTCCCTTATGAGGGTTGGTAAAATTTATGTGCATATAACTTCGAGGTTATTTTGGTTATTTTTTTTTTCGAATGAAAAGATTTTATATTAAAGGAAAAATGAAAATCCAAAACAATAAAATTAGCAACTGGGATTTGAAATTTGTATATTTAATCCGCGCGGCCTCAAATTTTCGGAGTAATTTGCATTACCTCCCCTGTAAAGATAGATAATTTGCATTACCTTCCCTATGAAAATAAAATTAGCAAAGCTTCATCTCGTCGATAATTTCGTGTCTTCCAAGTTAGTTGACTCATTTCCAAATTTTCCCTCCTATTAGTCTTCTCTCTCAATCGCCATGAGAATTCTTAAAGCTTGTCAATCCATGGACTTTGCTAGTACAAGCCTAGTGACGGGAGCGTCAAACGGCTCAAACACTCGACTCCCAATATTTTCTTTCGTTCTTTCTTATTTCCAGTTTTGGTGGGTCTTTCGAATCTATACGAACTTCGTCGACGGTTTCTAATTAAAAGTAGTTGCAAATAGAAGGAATAATATGGGAGAGAGGAGCACCCCACTAACTGTTTTTAGCATCAGTGGTTCTGTATGAAACCAATAGAAAAACCACATGAAAATCGCTTCTAACAGTTTTTCTATTTTTTTTAAATGTGTGGGATCCAGTAGATCACTACAAAATAAAACGCTTCTAGGGACGGTTAAAAAGAGTCCCAAGAGGTCCAAATCCGTCCCAAGAAGATATTAGTGACGTTTTTCTGACCGTCCCCTATTCCACCGTCACTAATACTATTTGATCGTCATTTTTTTTAAGGACAGTTTTGAAAAAACAGCCTGTCCCTAGAAGCTATTTATTTTGTAGTGCCTTAAAAGAGAAGTGCAGGAGTGGGTTGTGAGACACGGTTTTTCTCACGTTGTTTTTTTCTCGGTCCATTTATAATTTCTGTTTTAGCATAAAAGGTGCGACACTTGTAGGACGATTTCGAGTTGCAAGAATGACAACGTTGTACTATTCAAATCATTGGAACCCAACTAAATGCCAGAATCACGTGTGTTAACATGATGGGCTCCACAAATTCAACTTTTTTCTTTTTCTAAATTTTTCGACAGTGCTATTCCCCACTCTTTTTAACGCACTACTCGCCTCATTATCTCAGAGCATCTCCAATGTTAGATGTCAATGTCATCCTATATGGAGATGTTATTTATATCTTTTATTTGTGGGTCATTCACTACATGACAAAAAAAAATAAAAATAACACTCTCTACCTAATTTTCATCTCCAATCTACAAGGTACTATCTTACACTTTTTAATTAAATTAAGACACAAAAGATGATGTGGACTTAAGACCTAGGGTCATGAAGAAAGTCTTATTTCCACCTTGTCCTTTACCCCCAATAAGCCATGTCATCTTTTTCTATGACCCTCACCCTTGCATTGGAGATAAAACTTTGGTGCAAAAAGTCTTAAATCCTAGGTGTCATACTAAGTTAAGACCTTTACCCCTTGTATTGGAGATGCTCTTATGTGGCAATCTGAGCTGTCTAATACGATAAACGAATGTTGACCCGAGTTACAGAATCACGTGATATTCTCTCCTGGTTTTTATGTTCTCGAAATTTTCTCTCATTTAACTTCGGATTTTTCTTCGTTTATCATCGTCACCCTGCATGCGTAAAAAAAAGAATCCTCATGTTATAGTTGTGAGTCTATGATGGGTTAAAATACGAGATCAATTTTGGATCAACAAATAAAATCAAAATCAAGGGTTTTCTCATCTAACAAACAATCACAAGAGTAAAATCTCATTAACATAATCAAATCAACACAATCCAGTTTAAAAGCCCATAAAGTCCCCTCTTGTCTGATTCACTTCTTTCTGTGAGTACATCATTTATTTTTTTCGAAAATTTTTGATCCTCTTATTTCATGATCGTCGAACATCATTACTGCCGGCACCATATCATGATTTAATCAATCAATACAAAAAGTTTGACAAGCATAGTGAATCAATTTTAAATCAGATAAGTCTTTTCTAATTTTTAGATGAAATAAAAGGAGTACATCATTTATCTTCGTTTACTGATAACAGGGTTTCGGAAAAGCCATAACAGGCGATGATGTTCAAAAATTGTTGATCATTGGGTACAAATGTCGACACAAATCAAAGCTACGTGATTATTACATGTGCCTAATAAGTTACAAATTTAAAAGAAGTTGTTTAAATTGATGGCATAGACGAAATGATTTAAGATTTACTTAAACCTCGACTCTGTTGATCAAATTTAAGAAATCCAGTTCTTCTTCTTCTTCATATAAATTTAAGAAAATCATTATTTCGATATTTAACAACCAAAGAAGAAAATTTTTAGCAGATTTTTACTTATTTCTCATATTTTCTCTCTCTTCCTTAGATATGGAAATAAAACTGAGATCTAGTCTTTGTTCCCAGATCTCAATGTTTAGTTTTACCTCTCCAACCGTTGCAATAAAAGAAAATGTATAAAGTTTGACCGAGCACCCTTTTTCTCTGCCACGTTTTCGTTCACGTGTAGTAACACATCAGCTGAGTGGTGAGTAGTGTGATAATAACTGCGGGGAATAGCATTTGCGTTTTTCTAAGAATACAATGAACTCAAAGTCTGAATCAGTAGATAAATCCAAACATACTCAACACCACCTGACTGATAAGAACATTCGTTTAGATAAATGTATCAAACGCATTAATCACATGCTCCATCACGATATCTAATTTAACGGTTTTGCGGCATCTATAAAAATGGATCCGCAGTTTAGCTAAATTACGGATGAGCCCTACCAATCTATACGTACCTCCATCCGTGCACAGTTTCTCGTTAAAAGCCCTACCAATCAAAGTGTAGGATAATTTGAGATTCGTACGGCGGACCCACTCCCTCAGAATCTGAGATCCGATTTCAGTTAGGAATGACAGCTGGCACTATTTTGTCACCGCCAGATGAATGGGACCCGAGTGAAATACCGTTAAATCACCTGGTTTCCTTGTTTGGTTGACGTGATCCCCACGCCTTGTTTATATCGTTATCCAAACAAACGATCCAAACACTACCTAAAGATCTAGGGTCGTGTTTTAAAATCTTAAAGCGAGAAGCACCGTAACGAAAAAAAGGGAAAACGTCATTCACCCGTATTATAAATGAAGTCATTGTAATATTCAGTCTCTCTCTTCAATTCCTCCTCGTCATCATCATCACCATCATCATCATCTTCTTAATTTTTTGATTTTCACATAATCTAAACACTAGCATTACAGTAACTTTCTGTTAATTTCAAGCTTTTCAAATATCAGAGTAGAACAATTCGAAAAGAAATTCAAGAACCTAAAATATTCAGTCCAAATTTTGATAATTTTCTTCTACATTAGTTGGAATCTAAAAGTTGTTTCTGTCGGAGAAAATGAGTTTTAATTAAAAGATTTTATGGTCTTGGTATGGTTTGATCTAATGACCTAAGGGTCTAAGGATACTCACTCATTTTCTTGTAACGGTACTGTATAGGTATAGATTGTGAAGTTCTAAAAATTGTTTCAGTAATATTATTTTCATGTTTTTTGTATATATATTTGATATATATTTTTGTAGACTTAATTTTTTAATGACTTTGTAAATTTAGGTGTTATGGCTGAACCATTAAGATTTTCAGAAGAGATATTCATTTCGATGATGCCACTAAAAACAAGATACCACAAGATAAATATGTGGAATTGAATGTAAAGTTGTGGGACAGTACCTCAAGACAATATAAATCTATGGTGCTAGATTTTTGGAAAAGGACTGAGAACCTGTATTGCTTAGGTTGCCGCGAGGACCATGCTCAATACCATTCTATGTTTGTACAGCCGAGCAAGCTCTTTTTAAGGGACTGGGCAGCCGTTTCTTGGTACAAAGACGAAAAATGTTTGTACATCAAAATACGTATTTTGACCCATGCGATATGCGCGTATACCATGCACCAAGTCCCTTTCCTACACGGATTTATTTTTGGGAGAATTTTTTCTTTAGGAATTTAATTCCAAAATTATTTTTTAAGAGTTTTATTTGTGGGAAATTCCTTCTACGAGTTTTACTTGTTTTTGAAGAAAACAAAAAACCTAACTTGATTTGCAAGTATCTCATCCTATAAATATGACTCGAAATTCTGTTTTAAAAACACACAAGCAGCGACTATCTTTAGGTCAACTTTTCTTCTTCTTCTTCTTATATTTTGTGCGGCGTTTTACTTCCATCCCTGTTGCTGAGTTCAAGAGTGGGTAACTTGCGTTGTGCCAACTCAAGTTATATCGGGCAGTCTTATCCTGGACACATCTTCGCACGTTGGGGTTTAGCATTACTTCAGAGTATACCCGCGAACTAATGTGTTAAGGACAGCTTGTTGAACCTGTGATTCTGCCCTCATCAATTTGTTCGCGGTAGAGTTGTTTGATATTATTCTTTATATTTATTGTTTGATACATCTGACGTTTCTTCTATTGTTGCAAGATTCAACAGTTTCTTTTCATCTTTTTTCTCTGCTTCATTCGGATTCAAAAGATTGATTATTTTCATCATCTTCGAATCAAAAGATTGATTCTTTCAAACCTTTCTGATAACTCGTTAAGATAATTGAGTGAAGTATTAAGAGTAGATCTAGAAACGTAAAGAAGAAGAAGAAGAAGAAGAAGAAGAAGAAGAAGATAGAAACAGAAGACTATTTAGGTTTCTTGAAACACCAAGCCTCGATACTGAAGGTAATTGAAATCTTGCGTTCTTTCTCCTCTTTCCCCCCTGTTTCTTTCATTTTTTAAGTCACGCCGCCCTAAATACATAATTAATGAAGTAACGCCTAGATATAGATTTTGTATTCCCATGTGTTTACAATGTTATATGTTATACCATGCTTTTCGTATAATAGGCGTTAATTCTACTTTTTAATTTTCATGGTTCTTTTTTGTTGTTGTTGTATAGGTATATGATTCTTTTTTTTTCTTGTAACGGTACTGTATAGGTATAGATTGTGAAGTTCTAAAAATTGTTTCAGTAATATTATTTTCATGTTTTTTGTATATATATTTGATATATATTTTTGTAGACTTAATTTTTTTAATGACTTTGTAAATTTAGGTGTTATGGCTGAACCATTAAGATTTTCAGAAGAGATATTCATTTCGATGATGCCACTAAAAACAAGATACCACAAGATAAATATGTGGAATTGAATGTAAAGTTGTGGGACAGTACCTCAAGACAATATAAATCTATGGTGCTAGATTTTTGGAAAAGGACTGAGAACCTGTATTGCTTAGGTTGCCGCGAGGACCATGCTCAATACCATTCTATGTTTGTACAGCCGAGCAAGCTCTCTTTAAGGGACTGGGCAGCCGTTTCTTGGTACAAAGACGAAAAATGTTTGTACATCAAAATACATATTTTGACCCATGCGATATGCGCGTATACCATGCACCAAGTCCCTTTCCTACACGGATTTATTTTTGGGAGAATTTTTTCTTTAGGAATTTAATTCCAAAATTATTTTTTAAGAGTTTTATTTGTGGGAAATTCCTTCTACGAGTTTTACTTGTTTTTGAAGAAAACAAAAAACCTAACTTGATTTGCAAGTATCTCATCCTATAAATATGACTCGAAATTCTGTTTTAAAAACACACAAGCAGCGACTATCTTTAGGTCAACTTTTCTTCTTCTTCTTCTTATATTTTGTGCGGCGTTTTACTTCCATCCCTGTTGCTGAGTTCAAGAGTGGGTAACTTGCGTTGTGCTAACTCAAGTTATATCGGGCAGTCTTATCCTGGACACATCTTCGCACGTTGGGGTTTAGCATTACTTCAGAGTATACCCGCGAACTAATGTGTTAAGGACAGCTTGTTGAACCTGTGATTCTGCCCTCATCAATTTGTTCGCGGTAGAGTTGTTTGATATTGTTCTTTATATTTATTGTTTGATACATCTGACGTTTCTTCTATTGTTGCAAGATTCAACAGTTTCTTTTCATCTTTTTTCTCTGCTTCATTCGGATTCAAAAGATTGATTATTTTCATCATCTTCGAATCAAAAGATTGATTCTTTCAAACCTTTCTGATAACTCGTTAAGATAATTGAGTGAAGTATTAAGAGTAGATCTAGAAACGTAAAGAAGAAGAAGAAGAAGAAGAAGAAGATAGAAACAGAAGACTATTTAGGTTTCTTGAAACACCAAGCCTCGATACTGAAGGTAATTGAAATCTTGCGTTCTTTCTCCTCTTTCCCCCCTGTTTCTTTCATTTTTTAAGTCACGCCGCCCTAAATACATAATTAATGAAGTAACGCCTAGATATAGATTTTGTATTCCCATGTGTTTACAATGTTATATGTTATACCATGCTTTTCGTATAATAGGCGTTAATTCTACTTTTTAATTTTCATGGTTCTTTTTTGTTGTTGTTGTATAGGTATATGATTCTTTTTTTTTCTTGTAACGGTACTGTATAGGTATAGATTGTGAAGTTCTAAAAATTGTTTCAGTAATATTATTTTCATGTTTTTTGTATATATATTTGATATATATTTTTGTAGACTTAATTTTTTTAATGACTTTGTAAATTTAGGTGTTATGGCTGAACCATTAGGATTTTCAGAAGAGATATTCATTTCGATGATGCCACTAAAAACAAGATAGCACAAGATAAATATGTGGAATTGAATGTAAAGTTGTGGGACAGTACCTCAAGACAATATAAATCTATGGTGCTAGATTTTTGGAAAAGGACTGAGAACCTGTATTGCTTAGGGTGCCGCGAGGACCATGCTCAATACCATTCTATGTTTGTACAGCCAAGCAAGCTCTCTTTAGGGGACTGGGCAGCCGTTTCTTGGTACAAAGACGAAAAATGTTTGTACATAAAAATACATATTTTGACCCATGCGATATGCGCGTATACCATGCACCAAGTCCCTTTCCTACACGGATTTATTTTTGGGAGAATTTTTTCTTTAGGAATTTAATTCCAAAATTATTTTTTAAGAGTTTTATTTGTGGGAAATTCCTTCTACGAGTTTTACTTGTTTTTGAAAAAAAAAAAAACCTAACTTGATTTGCAAGTATCTCATCTTATAAATATGACTCGAAATTCTGTTTTAAAAACACAAAAGCAGCGACTATCTTTAGGTCAACTTTTCTTCTTCTTCTTATATTTTGTGCGGCGTTTTACTTCCATCCCTGTTGCTGAGTTCAAGAGTGGGTAACTTGCGTTGTGCTAACTCAAGTTATATCGGGAAGTCTTATCCTGGACACATCTTCGCACGTTGGGGTTTAGCATTACTGCAGAGTATACCCACGAACTAATGTGTTAAGGACAGCTTGTTGAACCTGTGATTCTGCCCTTATCAATTTGTTCGTGGTAGAGTTGTTTGATATTTTTCTTTATATTTATTGTTTGATACATCTGACGTTTCTTCTATTGTTGCAATATTCCAACAGTTTCTTTTCATCTTTTTTCTCTGCTTCATTCGGATTCAAAAGATTGATTATTTTCATCATCTTCGAATCAAAAGATTGATTCTTTCAAACCTTTCTGATAACTCGTTAAGATAATTGAGTGAAGTATTAAGAGTAGATCTAGAAACGTAAAGAAGAAGAAGAAGAAGAAGAAGAAGAAGATAGAAACAGAAGACTATTTAGGTTTCTTGAAACACCAAGCCTCGATACTGAAGGTAATTGAAATCTTGCGTTTTTTCTCCTCTTTCCCCCCTGTTTCTTTCATTTTTTAAGTCACGCCGCCCTAAATACATAATTAATGAAGTAACGCCTAGATATAGATTTTGTATTCCCATGTGTTTACAATGTTATATGTTATACCATGCTTTTCGTATAATAGGCGTTAATTCTACTTTTTAATTTTCATGGTTCTTTTTTGTTGTTGTTGTATAGGTATATGATTCTTTTTTTTTCTTGTAACGGTACTGTATAGGTATAGATTGTGAAGTTCTAAAAATTGTTTCAGTAATATTATTTTCATGTTTTTTGTATATATATTTGATATATATTTTTGTAGACTTAATTTTTTTAATGACTTTGTAAATTTAGGTGTTATGGCTGAACCATTAGGATTTTCAGAAGAGATATTCATTTCGATGATGCCACTAAAAATAAGATAGCACAAGATAAATATGTGGAATTGAATGTAAAGTTGTGGGACAGTACCTCAAGACAATATAAATCTATGGTGCTAGATTTTTGGAAAAGGAATGAGAACCTGTATTGCTTAGGGTGCCGCGAGGACCATGCTCAATACCATTCTATGTTTGTACAGCCAAGCAAGCTCTCTTTAGGGGACTGGGCAGCCGTTTCTTGGTACAAAGACGAAAAATGTTTGTACATAAAAATACATATTTTGACCCATGCGATATGCGCGTATACCATGCACCAAGTCCCTTTCCTACACGGATTTATTTTTGGGAGAATTTTTTCTTTAGGAATTTAATTCCAAAATTATTTTTTAAGAGTTTTATTTGTGGGAAATTCCTTCTACGAGTTTTACTTGTTTTTGAAAAAAACAAAAAACCTAACTTGATTTGCAAGTATCTCATCTTATAAATATGACTCGAAATTCTGTTTTAAAAACACACAAGCAGCGACTATCTTTAGGTCAACTTTTCTTCTTCTTCTTATATTTTGTGCGGCGTTTTACTTCCATCCCTGTTGCTGAGTTCAAGAGTGGGTAACTTGCGTTGTGCTAACTCAAGTTATATCGGGAAGTCTTATCCTGGACACATCTTCGCACGTTGGGGTTTAGCATTACTGCAGAGTATACCCACGAACTAATGTGTTAAGGACAGCTTGTTGAACCTGTGATTCTGCCCTTATCAATTTGTTCGTGGTAGAGTTGTTTGATATTTTTCTTTATATTTATTGTTTGATACATCTGACGTTTCTTCTATTGTTGCAATATTCCAACAGTTTCTTTTCATCTTTTTTCTCTGCTTCATTCGGATTCAAAAGATTGATTATTTTCATCATCTTCGAATCAAAAGATTGATTCTTTCAAACCTTTCTGATAACTCGTTAAGATAATTGAGTGAAGTATTAAGAGTAGATCTAGAAACGTAAAGAAGAAGAAGAAGAAGAAGAAGATAGAAACAGAAGACTATTTAGGTTTCTTGAAACACCAAGCCTCGATACTGAAGGTAATTGAAATCTTGCGTTTTTTCTCCTCTTTCCCCCCTGTTTCTTTCATTTTTTAAGTCACGCCGCCCTAAATACATAATTAATGAAGTAACGCCTAGATATAGATTTTGTATTCCCATGTGTTTACAATGTTATATGTTATACCATGCTTTTCGTATAATAGGCGTTAATTCTACTTTTTAATTTTCATGGTTCTTTTTTGTTGTTGTTGTATAGGTATATGATTCTTTTTTTTTCTTGTAACGGTACTGTATAGGTATAGATTGTGAAGTTCTAAAAATTGTTTCAGTAATATTATTTTCATGTTTTTTGTATATATATTTGATATATATTTTTGTAGACTTAATTTTTTTAATGACTTTGTAAATTTAGGTGTTATGGCTGAACCATTAGGATTTTCAGAAGAGATATTCATTTCGATGATGCCACTAAAAACAAGATAGCACAAGATAAATATGTGGAATTGAATGTAAAGTTGTGGGACAGTACCTCAAGACAATATAAATCTATGGTGCTAGATTTTTGGAAAAGGACTGAGAACCTGTATTGCTTAGGGTGACGCGAGGACCATGCTCAATACCATTCTATGTTTGTACAGCCAAGCAAGCTCTCTTTAGGGGACTGGGCAGCCGTTTCTTGGTACAAAGACGAAAAATGTTTGTACATAAAAATACATATTTTGACCCATGCGATATGCGCGTATACCATGCACCAAGTCCCTTTCCTACACGGATTTATTTTTGGGAGAATTTTTTCTTTAGGAATTTAATTCCAAAATTATTTTTTAAGAGTTTTATTTGTGGGAAATTCCTTCTACGAGTTTTACTTGTTTTTGAAAAAAACAAAAAACCTAACTTGATTTGCAAGTATCTCATCTTATAAATATGACTCGAAATTCTGTTTTAAAAACACACAAGCAGCGACTATCTTTAGGTCAACTTTTCTTCTTCTTCTTATATTTTGTGCGGCGTTTTACTTCCATCCCTGTTGCTGAGTTCAAGAGTGGGTAACTTGCGTTGTGCTAACTCAAGTTATATCGGGAAGTCTTATCCTGGACACATCTTCGCACGTTGGGGTTTAGCATTACTGCAGAGTATACCCACGAACTAATGTGTTAAGGACAGCTTGTTGAACCTGTGATTCTGCCCTTATCAATTCGTTCGTGGTAGAGTTGTTTGATATTGTTCTTTATATTTATTGTTTGATACATCTGACGTTTCTTCTATTGTTGCAATATTCCAACAGTTTCTTTTCATCTTTTTTCTCTGCTTCATTCGGATTCAAAAGATTGATTATTTTCATCATCTTCGAATCAAAAGATTGATTCTTTCAAACCTTTCTGATAACTCGTTAAGATAATTGAGTGAAGTATTAAGAGTAGATCTAGAAACGTAAAGAAGAAGAAGAAGAAGATAGAAACAGAAGACTATTTAGGTTTCTTGAAACACCAAGCCTCGATACTGAAGGTAATTGAAATCTTGCGTTCTTTCTCCTCTTTCCCCCCTGTTTCTTTCATTTTTTAAGTCACGCATAGCCGTCCTAAATACATAATTAATGAAGTAACGCCTAGATATAGATTTTGTATTCCCATGTGTTAACAATGTTATATGTTATACCATGCTTTTCGTATAATAGGCGTTAATTCTACTTTTTAATTTTCATGGTTCTTTTTTGTTGTTGTTGTATAGGTATATGATTCTTTTTTTTTCTTGTAACGGTACTGTATAGGTATAGATTGTGAAGTTCTAATAATTGTTTCAGTAATATTATTTTCATGTTTTTTGTATATATATTTGATATATATTTTTGTAGACTTAATTTTTTTAATGACTTTGTAAATTTAGGTGTTATGGCTGAACCATTAGGATTTTCAGAAAAGATATTCATTTCGATGATGCCACTAAAAACAAGATAGCACAAGATAAATATGTGGAATTGAATATAAAGTTGTAGGACAGTACCTCAAGACAATATAAATCTATGGTGCTAGATTTTTGGAAAAAGACTGAGAACCTGTATTGCTTAGGGTGCCGCGAGGACCATGCTCAATACCATTCTATGTTTGTACAGCCGAGCAAGCTCTCTTTAGGGGACTGGGCATCCGTTTCTTGGTACAAAGACGAAAAATGTTTGTACATCAAAATACATATTTTGACCCATGCGATATGCGCGTATACCATGCACCAAGTCCCTTTCTTACACGGATTTATTTTTGGGAGAATTTTTTCTTTAGGAATTTAATTCCAAAATTATTTTTTAAGAGTTTTATTTGTGGGAAATTCCTTCTACGAGTTTTACTTGTTTTTGAAAAAAACAAAAAACCTAACTTGATTTGCAAGTATCTCATCCTATAAATATGACTCGAAATTCTGTTTTAAAAACACACAAGCAGCGACTATCTTTAGGTCAACTTTTCTTCTTCTTCTTCTTATATTTTGTGCGGCGTTTTACTTCCATCCCTGTTGCTGAGTTCAAGAGTGGGTAACTTGCGTTGTGCTAACTCAAGTTATATCGGGCAGTCTTATCCTGGACACATCTTCGCACGTTGGGGTTTAGCATTACTTCAGAGTATACCCGCGAACTAATGTGTTAAGGACAGCTTGTTGAACCTGTGATTCTGCCCTCATCAATTTGTTCGTGGTAGAGTTGTTTGATATTGTTCTTTATATTTGTTGTTTGATACATCTGACGTTTCTTCTATTGTTGCAAGATTCCAACAGTTTCTTTTCATCTTTTTTCTCTGCTTCATTCGGATTCAAAAGATTGATTATTTTCATCATCTTCGAATCAAAAGATTGATTCTTTCAAACCTTTCTGATAACTCGTTAAGATAATTAAGTGAAGTATAAAGAGTAGATCTAGAAACGTAAAGAAGAAGAAGAAGAAGATAGAAACAGAAGACTATTTAGGTTTGTTGAAACACCAAGCCTCGATACTGAAGGTAATTGAAATCTTGCGTTCTTTCTCCTCTTTCCCCCCTGTTTCTTTCATTTTTTAAGTCACGCATAGCCGCCCTAAATACATAATTAATGAAGTAACGCCTAGATATATATTTTGTATTCCCATGTGTTTACAATGTTATATGTTATACCATGCTTTTCGTATAATAGGCGTTAATTCTACTTTTTAATTTTCATGGTTCTTTTTTGTTGTTGTTGTATAGGTATATGATTCTTTTTTTTTCTTGTAACGGTACTGTATAGGTATAGATTGTGAAGTTCTAATAATTGTTTCAGTAATATTATTTTCATGTTTTTTGTATATATATTTTTGTAGACTTAATTTTTTTAATGACTTTGTAAATTTAGGTGCTATGGCTGAACCATTAGGATTTTCAGAAGAGATATTCATTTCGATGATGCCACTAAAAACAAGATAGCACAAGATAAATATGTGGAATTGAATGTAAAGTTGTGGGACTGTACCTCAAGACAATATAAATCTATGGTGCCATATTTTTGGAAAAGGACTGAGAACCTGTATTGCTTATGGTGCCACGAGGACCATGCTCAATACCATTCTATGTTTGTACAGCCGAGCAAGCTCTCTTTAGGGGACTGGGCAGCCGTTTCTTGGTACAAAGACGAAAAATGTTTGTACATCAAAATACATATTTTGACCCATGCGATATGTGCGAATACCATGCACCAAGTCCCTTTCCTACACGGATTTATTTTTGGGAGAATTTTTTCTTTAGGAATTTAATTCTAAAATAATTTTTTAAGAGTTTTATTTGTGGGAAATTCCTTCTACGAGTTTTACTTGTTTTTGAAAAAAAACAAAAAACCTAACTTGATTTGCAAGTATCTCATCCTATAAATATGACTCGAAATTCTGTTTTAAAAACACACAAGCAGCGACTATCTTTAGGTCAACTTTTCTTCTTCTTCTTATATTTTGTGCGGCGTTTTACTTCCATCCCTGTTGCTGAGTTCAAGAGTGGGTAACTTGCGTTGTGCTAACTCAAGTTATATCGGGCAGTCTTATCCTGGACACATCTTCGCACGTTGGGGTTTAGCATTACTTCAGAGTATACCCGCGAACTAATGTGTTAAGGACAGCTTGTTGAACCTGTGATTCTGCCCTCATCAATTTGTTCGTGGTAGAGTTGTTTGATATTGTTCTTTATATTTATTGTTTGATACATCTGACGTTTCTTCTATTGTTGCAAGATTCCAACAGTTTCTTTTCATCTTTTTTCTCTACTTCATTCGTATTCAAAAGATTGATTATTTTCATCATCTTCGAATCAAAAGATTGATTCTTTCAAACCTTTCTGATAACTCGTTAAGATAATTGAGTGAAGTATTAAGAGTAGATCTAGAAACGTAAAGAAGAAGAAGAAGATAGAAACAGAAGACTATTTAGGTTTCTTGAAACACCAAGCCTCGATAATGAAGGTAATTGAAATCTTGCGTTCTTTCTCCTCTTTCCCCCCTGTTTCTTTCATTTTTTAAGTCACGCATAGCCGCCCTAAATACATAATTAATGAAGTAACGCCTAGATATAGATTTTGTATTCCCATGTGTTTACAATGTTATATGTTATACCATGCTTTTCGTATAATAGGCGTTAATTCTACTTTTTAATTTTCATGGTTCTTTTTTGTTGTTGTTGTATAGGTATATGATTCTTTTTTTTTCTTGTAACGGTACTGTATAGGTATAGATTGTGAAGTTCTAAAAATTGTTACAGTAATATTATTTTCATGTTTTTTGTGTATATATTTGATATATATTTTTTTAGACTTAATTTTTTTAATGACTTTGTAAATTTAGGTGCCATGGTTGAACCATTAGGATTTTCAGAAGAGATATTCATTTCCATGATGCCACTAAAAACAAGATAGCACAAGATAAATATGTGGAATTGAATGTAAAGTTGTGGGACAGTACCTCAAGACAATATAAATCTATGGTGCTAGATTTTTGGAAAAGGACTGAGAACCTGTATTGCTTAGGGTGCCACGAGGACCATGCTCAATACCATTCTATGTTTGTAAATCCGAGCAAGCTCTCTTTAGGGGACTGGGCAGCCGTTTCTTGGTACAAAGACGAAAAATGTTTGTACATCAAAATACATATTTTGACCCATGCGATATGCGCGTATACCATGCACCAAGTCCCTTTCCTACACGGATTTATTTTTGGGAGAATTTTTTCTTTAGGAATTTAATTCCAAAATTATTTTTTAAGAGTTTTATTTGTGGGAAATTCCTTCTACGAGTTTTACTTGTTTTTGAAGAAAACAAAAAACCTAACTTGATTTGCAAGTATCTCATCCTATAAATATGACTCGAAATTCTGTTTTAAAAACACACAAGCAGCGACTATCTTTAGGTCAACTTTTCTTCTTCTTCTTATATTTTGTGCGGCGTTTTACTTCCATCCCTGTTGCTGAGTTCAAGAGTGGGTAACTTGCGTTGTGCTAACTCAAGTTATACCAGGAAGTCTTATCCTGGACACATCTTCGCACGTTGGGGTTTAGCATTACTGCAGAGTATACCCGCGAACTAATGTGTTAAGGACAGCTTGTTGAACCTGTGATTCTGCCCTCATCAATTTGTTCGTGGTAGAGTTGTTTGATATTGTTCTTTATATTTATTGTTTGATACATCTGACGTTTCTTCTATTGTTGCAAGATTCCAACAGTTTCTTTTCATCTTTTTTCTCTGCTTCATTCGGATTCAAAAGATTGATTATTTTCATCATCTTCGAATCAAAAGATTGATTCTTTCAAACCTTTCTGATAACTCGTTAAGATAATTGAGTGAAGTAATAAGAGTAGATCTAGAAACGTAAAGAAGAAGAAGAAGAAGAAGAAGATAGAAACAGAAGACTATTTAGGTTTCTTGAAACACCAAGCCTCGATACTGAAGGTAATTGAAATCTTGCGTTCTTTCTCCTCTTTCCCCCCTGTTTCTTTCATTTTTTAAGTCACGCATAGCCGCCCTAAATACATAATTAATGAAGTAACACCTAGATATATATTTTGTATTCCCATGTGTTTACAATGTTATATGTTATACCATGCTTTTCGTATAATAGGCGTTAATTCTACTTTTTAATTTTCATGGTTCTTTTTTGTTGTTGTTGTATAGGTATATGATTCTTTTTTTTTTCTTGTAACGGTACTGTATAGGTATAGATTGTGAAGTTCTAAAAATTGTTTCAGTAATATTATTTTCATGTTTTTTGTATATATATATTTGATATATATTTTTGTAGACTTAATTCTTTTAATGACTTTGTAAATTTAGGTGCTATGGCTGAACCATTAGGATTTTCAGAAGAGATATTCATTTCGATGATGCCACTAAAAACAAGATAGCACAAGATAAATATGTGGAATTGAATGTAAAGTTGTGGGACAGTACCTCAAGACAATATAAATCTATGGTGCTAGATTTTTGGAAAAGGACTGAGAACCTGTATTGCTTAGGGTGCCGCGAGGACCATGCTCAATACCATTCTATGTTTGTACAGCC
>NC_039361.1:12217241-12224829 GCF_003573695.1 Papaver somniferum
TTTAATTCCAAAATTATTTTTTAAGAGTTTTATTTGTGGGAAATTCCTTCTACGAGTTTTACTTGTTTTTGAAGAAAACAAAAAACCTAACTTGATTTGCAAGTATCTCATCCTATAAATATGACTCGAAATTCTGTTTTAAAAACACACAAGCAGCGACTATCTTTAGGTCAACTTTTCTTCTTCTTCTTATATTTTGTGCGGCGTTTTACTTCCATCCCTGTTGCTGAGTTCAAGAGTGGGTAACTTGCGTTGTGCTAACTCAAGTTATATCGGGCAGTCTTATCCTGGACACATCTTCGCACGTTGGGGTTTAGCATTACTTCAGAGTATACCCGCGAACTAATGTGTTAAGGACAGCTTGTTGAACCTGTGATTCTGCCCTCATCAATTTGTTCGTGGTAGAGTTGTTTGATATTGTTCTTTATATTTATTGTTTGATACATCTGACGTTTCTTCTATTGTTGCAAGATTCCAACAGTTTCTTTTCATCTTTTTTCTCTACTTCATTCGTATTCAAAAGATTGATTATTTTCATCATCTTCGAATCAAAAGATTGATTCTTTCAAACCTTTCTGATAACTCGTTAAGATAATTGAGTGAAGTATTAAGAGTAGATCTAGAAACGTAAAGAAGAAGAAGAAGATAGAAACAGAAGACTATTTAGGTTTCTTGAAACACCAAGCCTCGATAATGAAGGTAATTGAAATCTTGCGTTCTTTCTCCTCTTTCCCCCCTGTTTCTTTCATTTTTTAAGTCACGCATAGCCGCCCTAAATACATAATTAATGAAGTAACGCCTAGATATAGATTTTGTATTCCCATGTGTTTACAATGTTATATGTTATACCATGCTTTTCGTATAATAGGCGTTAATTCTACTTTTTAATTTTCATGGTTCTTTTTTGTTGTTGTTGTATAGGTATATGATTCTTTTTTTTTCTTGTAACGGTACTGTATAGGTATAGATTGTGAAGTTCTAAAAATTGTTTCAGTAATATTATTTTCATGTTTTTTGTATATATATTTGATATATATTTTTGTAGACTTAATTTTTTTAATGACTTTGTAAATTTAGGTGTTATGGCTGAACCATTAGGATTTTCAGAAGAGATATTCATTTCGATGATGCCACTAAAAACAAGATAGCACAAGATAAATATGTGGAATTGAATGTAAAGTTGTGGGACAGTACCTCAAGACAATATAAATCTATGGTGCTAGATTTTTGGAAAAGGACTGAGAACCTGTATTGCTTAGGGTGACGCGAGGACCATGCTCAATACCATTCTATGTTTGTACAGCCAAGCAAGCTCTCTTTAGGGGACTGGGCAGCCGTTTCTTGGTACAAAGACGAAAAATGTTTGTACATAAAAATACATATTTTGACCCATGCGATATGCGCGTATACCATGCACCAAGTCCCTTTCCTACACGGATTTATTTTTGGGAGAATTTTTTCTTTAGGAATTTAATTCCAAAATTATTTTTTAAGAGTTTTATTTGTGGGAAATTCCTTCTACGAGTTTTACTTGTTTTTGAAAAAAACAAAAAACCTAACTTGATTTGCAAGTATCTCATCTTATAAATATGACTCGAAATTCTGTTTTAAAAACACACAAGCAGCGACTATCTTTAGGTCAACTTTTCTTCTTCTTCTTATATTTTGTGCGGCGTTTTACTTCCATCCCTGTTGCTGAGTTCAAGAGTGGGTAACTTGCGTTGTGCTAACTCAAGTTATATCGGGAAGTCTTATCCTGGACACATCTTCGCACGTTGGGGTTTAGCATTACTGCAGAGTATACCCACGAACTAATGTGTTAAGGACAGCTTGTTGAACCTGTGATTCTGCCCTTATCAATTCGTTCGTGGTAGAGTTGTTTGATATTGTTCTTTATATTTATTGTTTGATACATCTGACGTTTCTTCTATTGTTGCAATATTCCAACAGTTTCTTTTCATCTTTTTTCTCTGCTTCATTCGGATTCAAAAGATTGATTATTTTCATCATCTTCGAATCAAAAGATTGATTCTTTCAAACCTTTCTGATAACTCGTTAAGATAATTGAGTGAAGTATTAAGAGTAGATCTAGAAACGTAAAGAAGAAGAAGAAGAAGATAGAAACAGAAGACTATTTAGGTTTCTTGAAACACCAAGCCTCGATACTGAAGGTAATTGAAATCTTGCGTTCTTTCTCCTCTTTCCCCCCTGTTTCTTTCATTTTTTAAGTCACGCATAGCCGCCCTAAATACATAATTAATGAAGTAACGCCTAGATATAGATTTTGTATTCCCATGTGTTTACAATGTTATATGTTATACCATGCTTTTCGTATAATAGGCGTTAATTCTACTTTTTAATTTTCATGGTTCTTTTTTGTTGTTGTTGTATAGGTATATGATTCTTTTTTTTTTCTTGTAACGGTACTGTATAGGTATAGATTGTGAAGATCTAAAAATTGTTTCAGTAATATTATTTTCATGTTTTTTGTATATATATTTGATATATATTTTTGTAAACTTAATTTTTTTAATGACTTTGTAAATTTAGGTGCTATGGCTGAACCATTAGGATTTTCAGAAGAGATATTCATTTCGATGATGCCACTAAAAACAAGATAGCACAAGATAAATATGTGGAATTGAATGTAAAGTTGTGGGACAGTACCTCAAGACAATATAAATCTATGGTGCTAGATTTTTGGAAAAGGACTGAGAACCTGTATTGCTTAGGGTGCCGCGAGGACCATGCTCAATACCATTCTATGTTTGTACAGCCGAGCAAGCACTTTTTAGGGGACTGGGCAGCCGTTTCTTGGTACAAAGACGAAAAATGTTTGTACATCAAAATACATATTTTGACCCATGCGATATGCGCGTATACCATGCACCAAGTCCCTTTCCTACACGGATTTATTTTTGGGAGAATTTTTTCTTTAGGATTTTAATTCCAAAATTATTTTTTAAGAGTTTTATTTGTGGGAAATTCCTTCTACGAGTTTTACTTGTTTTTGAAGAAAACAAAAAACCTAACTTGATTTGCAAGTATCTCATCCTATAAATATGACTCGAAATTCTGTTTTAAAAACACACAAGCAGCGACTATCTTTAGGTCAACTTTTCTTCTTCTTCTTATATTTTGTGCGGCGTTTTACTTCCATCCCTGTTGCTGAGTTCAAGAGTGGGTAACTTGCGTTGTGCTAACTCAAGTTATATCGGGCAGTCTTATCCTGGACACATCTTCGCACGTTGGGGTTTAACATTACTTCAGAGTATACCCGCGAACTAATGTGTTAAGGACAGCTTGTTGAACCTGTGATTCTGCCCTCATCAATTTGTTCGTGGTAGAGTTGTTTGATATTGTTCTTTATATTTATTGTTTGATACATCTGACGTTTCTTCTATTGTTGCAAGATTCCAACAGTTTCTTTTCATCTTTTTTCTCTGCTTCATTCGGATTCAAAAGATTGATTATTTTCATCATCTTCGAATCAAAAGATTGATTCTTTCAAACCTTTCTGATAACTCGTTAAGATAATTGAGTGAAGTATTAAGAGTAGATCTAGAAACGTGAAGAAGAAGAAGAAGAAGAAGAAGATAGAAACAGAAGACTATTTAGGTTTCTTGAAACACCAAGCCTCGATACTGAAGGTAATTGAAATCTTGCGTTCTTTCTCCTCTTTCCCCCATGTTTCTTTCATTTTTTAAGTCACGCATAGCCGCCCTATATACATAATTAATGAAGTAACGCCTAGATATAGATTTTGTATTCCCATGTGTTTACAATGTTATATGTTATACCATGCTTTTCGTATAATAGGCGTTAATTCTATTTTTTAATTTTCATGGTTCTTTTTTGTTGTTGTTGTATAGGTATATGATTCTTTTTTTTTTCTTGTAACGGTACTGTATAGGTATAGATTGTGAAGTTCAAAAATTGTTTCAGTAATATTATTTTCATGTTTTTTGTATATATATTTGATATATATTTTTGTAGACTTAATTTTTTTAATGACTTTGTAAATTTAGGTGCTATGGCTGAACCATTAGGATTTTCAGAAGAGATATTCATTTCGATGATGCCACTAAAAACAAGATAGCACAAGATAAATATGTGGAATTGAATGTAAAGTTGTGGGACAGTACCTCAAGACAATATAAATCTATGGTGCTATATTTTTGGAAAAGGACTGAGAACCTGTATTGCTTAGGGTGCCGCGAGGACCATGCTCAATACCATTCTATGTTTGTACAGCCGAGCAAGCTCTCTTTAGGGAACTGGGCAGCCGTTTCTTGGTACAAAGACGAAAAATGTTTGTACATCAAAATACGTATTTTGACCCATGCGATATGCGCGTATACCATGCACCAAGTCCCTTTCCTACACGGATTTATTTTTGGGAGAATTTTTTCTTTAGGAATTTAATTCCAAAATTATTTTTTAAGAGTTTTATTTGTGGGAAATTCCTTCTACGAGTTTTACTTGTTTTTGAAGAAAACAAAAAACCTAACTTGATTTGCAAGTATCTCATCCTATAAATATGACTCGAAATTCTGTTTTAAAAACACACAAGCAGCGACTATCTTTAGGTCAACTTTTCTTCTTCTTCTTCTTATATTTTGTGCGGCGTTTTACTTCCATCCCTGTTGCTGAGTTCAAGAGTGGGTAACTTGCGTTGTGCTAACTCAAGTTATATCGGGCAATCTTATCCTGGACACATCTTCGCACGTTGGGGTTTAGCATTACTTCAGAGTATATACCCGCGAACTAATGGGTTAAGGACATCTTGTTGAACCTGTGATTCTGCCCTCATCAATTTGTTCGCGGTAGAGTTGTTTGATATTGTTCTTTATATTTATTGTTTGATACATCTGACGTTTCTTCTATTGTTGCAAGATTCCAACAGTTTCTTTTCATCTTTTTTCTCTGCTTCATTCGGATTCAAAAGATTGATTATTTTCATCATCTTCGAATCAAAAGATTGATTCTTTCAAACCTTTCTGATAACTCGTTAAGATAATTGAGTGAAGTATTAAGAGTAGATCTAGAAACGTAAAGAAGAAGAAGAAGAAGAAGAAGATAGAAACAAAAGACTATTTAGGTTTCTTGAAACACCAAGCCTCGATACTGAAGGTAATTGAAATTTTGAGTTCTTTCTCCTCTTTCCCCCCTGTTTCTTTCATTTTTTAAGTCACGCATAGCCACCCTAAATACATAATTAATGAAGTAACTCCTAGATATATATTTTGTATTCCCATGTGTTTACAATGTTATATTTTATACCATGCTTTTCGTATAATAGGCGTTAATTCTACTTTATAATTTTCATGGTTCTTTTTTGTTGTTGTTGTATAGGTATATGATTCTTTTTTTTCTTGTAACGGTACTGTATAGGTATAGATTGTGAAGTTCTAAAAATTGTTTCAGTAATATTATTTTCATGTTTTTTGTATATATATTTGATATATATTTTTGTAGACTTAATTTTTTTAATAACTTTGTAAATTTAGGTGCTATGGCTGAACCATTAGGATTTTCAGAAGAGATATTCATTTCGATGATGCCACTAAAAACAAGATAGCACAAGATAAATATGTGGAATTGAATGTTAAGTTGTGGGACAATACCTCAAGACAATATAAATCTATGGTGCTAGATTTGTGGAAAAGGACTGAGAAACTGTATTGCTTAGGTTGCCGCGAGGACCATGCTCAATACCATTCTATGTTTGTACAGCCGAGCAAGCTCTCTTTAGGGGACTGGGCAGCCGTTTCTTGGTACAAAGACGAAAAATGTTTGTACATCAAAATACATATTCTGACCCATGCGATATGCGCGTATACCATGCACCAAGTCCCTTTCCTACACAGATTTATTTTTGGGATAATTTTTTCTTTAGGAATTTAATTCCAAAATTATTTTTTAAGAGTTTTATTTGTGGGAAATTCCTTCTACAAGTTTTACTTGTTTTTGAAGAAAACAAAAAACCTAACTTGATTTTCAAGTATCTCATCCTATAAATATGACTCGAAATTCTGTTTTAAAAACACACAAGCAGCGACTATCTTTAGGTCAACTTTTCTTCTTCTTCTTATATTTTGTGCGGCGTTTTACTTCCATCCCTGTTGCTGAGTTCAAGAGTGGGTAACTTGCGTTGTGCTAACTCAAGTTATATCGGGCAGTCTTATCCTGTACACATCTTCGCACGTTGGGGTTTAGCATTACTTCAGTGTATACCCGCGAACTAATGTGTTAAGGACAGCTTGTTGAACCTGTGATTCTTCCCTCATCAATTTGTTCGTGGTAGAATTGTTTGATATTGTTCTTTATATTTATTGTTTGTTACATCTGACGTTTCTTCTATTGTTGCAAGATTCCAACAGTTTCTTTTCATCTTTTTTCTCTGCTTCATTCGGATTCAAAAGATTGATTATTTTCATCATCTTCGAATCAAAAGATTGATTCTTTCAAACCTTTCTGATAACTCGTTAAGATAATTGAGTGAAGTATTAAGAGTATATCTAGAAACGTAAAGAAGAAGAAGAAGAAGATAGAAACAGAAGACTATTTAGGTTTCTTGAAACACCAAGCCTCGATACTGAAGGTAATTGAAATCTTGCGTTCTTTCTCCTCTTTCCCCCCCTGTTTCTTTCATTTTTTAAGTCACGCATAGCCGTCCTAAATACATAATTAATGAAGTAACGCCTAGATATAGATTTTGTATTCCCATGTGTTTACAATGTTATATGTTATACCATGCTTTTCGTATAATAGGCGTTAATTCTACTTTTTAATTTTCATGGTTCTTTTTTGTTGTTGTTGTATAGGTATATGATTCTTTTTTTTTCTTGTAACGGTACTGTATAGGTATAGATTGCGAAGTTCTATAATTGTTTCAGTAATATTATTTTCCTGTTTTTTGTATATATATTTAATATATATTTTTGTAGACTTAATTTTTTTAATGACTTTGTCAATTTAGGTGCTACGGCTGAACCATTAGGATTTTCAGAAGAGATATTCATTTCGATGATGCCACTAAAAACAAGATAGCACAAGATAAATATGTGGAATTGAATGTAAAGTTGTGGGACAATACCTCAAGACAATATAAATCTATGGTGCTAGATTTTTGGAAAGGGACTGAGAACCTGTATTGCTTAGGGTGCCGCGAGGACCATGCTCAATACCATTCTATGTTTGTACAGCCGAGCAAGCTCTCTTTAGGGGACTGGGCAACCGTTTCTTGGTACAAAGATGAAAAATGTTTGTCCATCAAAATACATATTTTGACCCATGCGATATGCGCGTATACCATGCACCAAGTCCCTTTCCTACACGGATTTATTTTTAGGAGAATTTTTTCTTTCGGAATTTAATTCCAAAATTATTTTTTAAGAGTTTTATTTGTGGGAAATTCCTTCTACGAGTTTTACTTGTTTTTGAAGAAAACAAAAAACCTAACTTGATTTGCAAGTATCTCATCCTATAAATATGACTCGAAATTCTGTTTTAAAAACACACAAGCAGCGACTATCTTTAGGTCAACTTTTCTTCTTCTTCTTATATTTTGTGCGGCGTTTTACTT
>NC_039361.1:12224839-12224988 GCF_003573695.1 Papaver somniferum
TTGTTTGATATTGTTCTTTATATTTATTGTTTGATACATCTGACGTTTCTTCTATTGTTGCAAGATTCCAACAGTTTCTTTTCATCTTTTTTCTCTGCTTCATTCGGATTCAAAAGATTGATTATTTTCATCATCTTCGAATCAAAAGA
>NC_039361.1:12224998-12234449 GCF_003573695.1 Papaver somniferum
GGAATTTAATTCCAAAATTATTTTTTAAGAGTTTTATTTGTGGGAAATTCCTTCTACGAGTTTTACTTGTTTTTGAAGAAAACAAAAAACCTAACTTGATTTGCAAGTATCTCATCCTATAAATATGACTCGAAATTCTGTTTTAAAAACACACAAGCAGCGACTATCTTTAGGTCAACTTTTCTTCTTCTTCTTATATTTTGTGCGGCGTTTTACTTTCATCCCTGTTGCTGAGTTCAAGAGTGGTTAACTTGCGTTGTGCTAACTCAAGTTATATCAGGCAGTCTTATCCTGGACACATCTTCGCACGTTGGGGTTTAGCATTACTTCAGAGTATACCCGCGAACTAATGTGTTAAGGACAGCTTGTTGAACCTGTGATTCTGCCCTCATCAATTTGTTCGGGTTAGAGTTGTTTGATATTGTTCTTTATATTTATTGTTTGATACATCTGACGTTTCTTCTATTGTTGCAAGATTCCAACAGTTTCTTTTCATCTTTTTTCTCTGCTTCATTCGGATTCAAAAGATTGATTATTTTCATCATCTTCGAATCAAAAGACTGATTCTTTCAAACCTTTCTGATAACTCGTTAAGATAATTGAGTGAAGTATTAAGAGTAGATCTAGAAACGTAAAGAAGAAGAAGAAGAAGATAGAAACAGAAGACTATTTAGGTTTCTTGAAACACCAAGCCTCGATACTGAAGGTAATTGAAATCTTGCGTTCTTTCTCCTCTTTCCCCCCTGTTTCTTTCATTTTTTAAGTCACGCATAGCCGCCCTAAATACATAATTAATGAAGTAACGCCTAGATATAGATTTTGTATTCCCATGTGTTTACAATGTTATACCATGCTTTTCGTATAATAGGCGTTAATTCTACTTTTTAATTTTCATGGTTCTTTTTTGTTGTTGTTGTATAGGTATATGATTCTTTTTTTTTCTTGTAACGGTACTGTATAGGTATAGATTGTGAAGATCTAAAAATTGTTTCAGTAATATTATTTTCATGTTTTTTGTATATATATTTGATATATATTTTTGTAAACTTAATTTTTTTAATGACTTTGTAAATTTAGGTGCTATGGCTGAACCATTAGGATTTTCAGAAGAGATATTCATTTCGATGATGCCACTAAAAACAAGATAGCACAAGATAAATATGTGGAATTGAATGTAAAGTTGTGGGACAGTACCTCAAGACAATATAAATATATGGTGCTAGATTTTTGGAAAAGGAATGAGAACCTGTATTGCTTAGGGTGCCGCGAGGACCATGCTCAATACCATTCTATGTTTGTACAGCCGAGCAAGCTCTCTTTAGGGGACTGGGCAGCCGTTTCTTGGTACAAAGACGAAAAATGTTTGTACATCAAAATACATATTTTGACCCATGCGATATGCGCGTATACCATGCACCAAGTCCCTTTCCTACACGGATTTATTTTTGGGAGAATTTTTTTTTTAGGAATTTAATTCCAAAATTATTTTTTAAGAGTTTTATTTGTGGGAAATTCCTTCTACGAGTTTTACTTGTTTTTGAAGAAAACAAAAAACCTAACTTGATTTGCAAGTATCTCATCCTATAAATATGACTCGAAATTCTGTTTTAAAAACACACAAGCAGCGACTATCTTTAGGTCAACTTTTCTTCTTCTTCTTATATATTGTGCGGCGTTTTACTTTCATCCCTGTTGCTGAGTTCAAGAGTGGGTAACTTGCGTTGTGCTAACTCAAGTTATATCGGGCAGTCTTATCCTGGACACATCTTCGCACGTTGGGGTTTAGCATTACTTCAGAGTATACCCGCGAACTAATGTGTTAAGGACAGCTTGTTGAACCTGTGATTCTGCCCTCATCAATTTGTTCGTGGTAGATTTGTTTGATATTGTTCTTTATATTTATTGTTTGATACATCTGACGTTTCTTCTATTGTTGCAAGATTCCAACAGTTTCTTTTCATCTTTTTTCTCTGCTTCATTCGGATTCAAAAGATTGATTATTTTCATCATCTTCGAATCAAAAGACTGATTCTTTCAAACCTTTCTGATAACTCGTTAAGATAATTGAGTGAAGTATTAAGAGTAGATCTAGAAACGTAAAGAAGAAGAAGAAGAAGAAGATAGAAACAGAAGACTATTTAGGTTTCTTGAAACACCAAGCCTCGATACTGAAGGTAATTGAAATCTTGCGTTCTTTCTCCTCTTTCCCCCCTGTTTCTTTCATTTTTTAAGTCACGCATAGCCGCCCTAAATACATAATTAATGAAGTAACACCTAGATATAGATTTTGTATTCCCATGTGTTTACAATGTTATACCATGCTTTTCGTATAATAGGCGTTAATTCTACTTTTTAATTTTCATGGTTCTTTTTTGTTGTTGTTGTATAGGTATATGATTCTTTTTTTTTCTTGTAACGGTACTGTATAGGTATAGATTGTGAAGATCTAAAAATTGTTTCAGTAATATTATTTTCATGTTTTTTGTATATATATTTGATATATATTTTTGTAAACTTAATTTTTTTAATGACTTTGTAAATTTAGGTGCTATGGCTGAACCATTAGGATTTTCAGAAGAGATATTCATTTCGATGATGCCACTAAAAACAAGATAGCACAAGATAAATATGTGGAATTGAATGTAAAGTTGTGGGACAGTACCTCAAGACAATATAAATCTATGGTGCTAGATTTTTGGAAAAGGAATGAGAACCTGTATTGCTTAGGGTGCCGCGAGGACCATGCTCAATACCATTCTATGTTTGTACAGCCGAGCAAGCTCTCTTTAGGGGACTGGGCAGCCGTTTCTTGGTACAAAAACGAAAAATGTTTGTACATCAAAATACATATTTTGACCCATGCGATATGCGCGTATACCATGCACCAAGTCCCTTTCCTACACGGATTTATTTTTGGGAGAATTTTTTCTTTAGGAATTTAATTCCAAAATTATTTTTTAAGAGTTTTATTTGTGGGAAATTCCTTCTACGAGTTTTACTTGTTTTTGAAGAAAACAAAAAACCTAACTTGATTTACAAGTATCCCATCCTATAAATATGACTCGAAATTCTGTTTTAAAAACACACAAGCAGCGACTATCTTTAGGTCAACTTTTCTTCTTCTTCTTATATATTTTGCGGCGTTTTACTTTCATCCCTGTTGCTGAGTTCAAGAGTGGGTAACTTGCGTTGTGCTAACTCAAGTTATATCGGGCAGTCTTATCCTGGACACATCTTCGCACGTTGGGGTTTAGCATTACCTCAGAGTATACCCGCGAACTAATGTGTTAAGGACAGCTTGTTGAACCTGTGATTCTGCCCTCATCAATTTGTTCGTGGTAGATTTGTTTGATATTGTTCTTTATATTTATTGTTTGATACATCTGACGTTTCTTCTATTGTTGCAAGATTCCAACAGTTTCTTTTCATCTTTTTTCTCTGCTTCATTCGGATTCAAAAGATTGATTATTTTCATCATCTTCGAATCAAAAGACTGATTCTTTCAAACCTTTCTGATAACTCGTTAAGATAATTGAGTGAAGTATTAAGAGTAGATCTAGAAATGTAAAGAAGAAGAAGAAGAAGAAGATAGAAACAGAAGACTATTTAGGTTTCTTGAAACACCAAGCCTCGATACTGAAGGTAATTGAAATCTTGCGTTCTTTCTCCTATTTCCCCCCTGTTTCTTTCATTTTTTAAGTCACGCATAGCCGCCCTAAATACATAATTAATGAAGTAACGCCTAGATATAGATTTTGTATTCCCATGTGTTTACAATGTTATACCATGCTTTTCGTATAATAGGCGTTAATTCTACTTTTTAATTTTCATGGTTCTTTTTTGTTGTTGTTGTATAGGTATATAATTCTTTTTTTTTTCTTGTAACGGTACTGTATAGGTATAGATTGTGAAGATCTAAAAATTGTTTCAGTAATATTATTTTCATGTTTTTTGTATATATATTTGATATATATTTTTGTAAACTTAATTTTTTTAATGACTTTGTAAATTTAGGTGCTATGGCTGAACCATTAGGATTTTCAGAAGAGATATTCATTTCGATGATGCCACTAAAAACAAGATAGCACAAGATAAATATGTGGAATTGAATGTAAAGTTGTGGGACAGTACCTCAAGACAATATAAATCTATGGTGCTAGATTTTTGGAAAAGGAATGAGAACCTGTATTGCTTAGGGTGCCGCGAGGACCATGCTCAATACCATTCTATGTTTGTACAGCCGAGCAAGCTCTCTTTAGGGGACTGGGCAGCCGTTTCTTGGTACAAAGACGAAAAATGTTTGTACATCAAAATACATATTTTGACCCATGCGATATGCGCGTATACCATGCACCAAGTCCCTTTCCTACACGGATTTATTTTTGGGAGAATTTTTTCTTTAGGAATTTAATTCCAAAATTATTTTTTAAGAGTTTTATTTGTGGGAAATTCCTTCTACGAGTTTTACTTGTTTTTGAAGAAAACAAAAAACCTAACTTGATTTACAAGTATCTCATCCTATAAATATGACTCGAAATTCTGTTTTAAAAACACACAAGCAGCGACTATCTTTAGGTCAACTTTTCTTCTTCTTCTTATATATTTTGCGGCGTTTTACTTTCATCCCTGTTGCTGAGTTCAAGAGTGGGTAACTTGCGTTGTGCTAACTCAAGTTATATCGGGCAGTCTTATCCTGGACACATCTTCGCACGTTGGGGTTTAGCATTACCTCAGAGTATACCCGCGAACTAATGTGTTAAGGACAGCTTGTTGAACCTGTGATTCTGCCCTCATCAATTTGTTCGTGGTAGATTTGTTTGATATTGTTCTTTATATTTATTGTTTGATACATCTGACGTTTCTTCTATTGTTGCAAGATTCCAACAGTTTCTTTTCATCTTTTTTCTCTGCTTCATTCGGATTCAAAAGATTGATTATTTTCATCATCTTCGAATCAAAAGACTGATTCTTTCAAACCTTTCTGATAACTCGTTAAGATAATTGAGTGAAGTATTAAGAGTAGATCTAGAAACGTAAAGAAGAAGAAGAAGAAGAAGACGAAGATAGAAACAGAAGACTATTTAGGTTTCTTGAAACACCAAGCCTCGATACTGAAGGTAATTGAAATCTTGCGTTCTTTCTCCTCTTTCCCCCCTGTTTCTTTCATTTTTTAAGTCACGCATAGCCGCCCTAAATACATAATTAATGAAGTAACGCCTAGATATAGATTTTGTATTCCCATGTGTTTACAATGTTATATGTTATACCATGCTTTTCGTATAATAGGCGTTAATTCTACTTTTTAATTTTCATGGTTCTTTTTTGTTGTTGTTGTATAGGTATATGATTCTTTTTTTTTTCTTGTAACGGTACTGTATAGGTATAGATTGTGAAGATCTAAAAATTGTTTCAGTAATATTATTTTCATGTTTTTTGTATATATATTTGATATATATTTTTGTAAACTTAATTTTTTTAATGACTTTGTAAATTTAGGTGCTATGGCTGAACCATTAGGATTTTCAGAAGAGATATTCATTTCGATGATGCCACTAAAAACAAGATAGCACAAGATAAATATGTGGAATTGAATGTAAAGTTGTGGGACAGTACCTCAAGACAATATACATCTATGGTGCTAGATTTTTGGAAAAGGACTGAGAACCTGTATTGCTTAGGGTGCCGCGAGGACCATGCTCAATACCATTCTATGTTTGTACAGCCGAGCAAGCTCTCTTTAGGGGACTGGGCAGCCGTTTCTTGGTACAAAGCCGAAAAATGTTTGTACATCAAAATACATATTTTGACCCATGCGATATGCGCGTATACCATGCACCAAGTCCCTTTCCTACACGGATTTATTTTTGGGAGAATTTTTTCTTTATGAATTTAATTCCAAAATTATTTTTTAAGAGTTTTATTTGTGGGAAATTCCTTCTACGAGTTTTACTTGTTTTTGAAGAAAACAAAAAACCTAACTTGATTTGCAAGTATCTCATCCTATAAATATGACTCGAAATTCTGTTTTAAAAACACACAAGCAGCGACTATCTTTAGGTCAACTTTTCTTCTTCTTCTTATATTTTGTGCGGCGTTTTACTTCCATCCCTGTTGCTGAGTTCAAGAGTGGGTAACTTGCGTTGTGCTAACTCAAGTTATATCGGGCAGTCTTATCCTGTACACATCTTCGCACGTTGGGGTTTAGCATTACTTCAGTGTATACCCGCGAACTAATGTGTTAAGGACAGCTTGTTGAACCTGTGATTCTTCCCTCATCAATTTGTTCGTGGTAGAATTGTTTGATATTGTTCTTTATATTTATTGTTTGTTACATCTGACGTTTCTTCTATTGTTGCAAGATTCCAACAGTTTCTTTTCATCTTTTTTCTCTGCTTCATTCGGATTCAAAAGATTGATTATTTTCATCATCTTCGAATCAAAAGATTGATTCTTTCAAACCTTTCTGATAACTCGTTAAGATAATTGAGTGAAGTATTAAGAGTATATCTAGAAACGTAAAGAAGAAGAAGAAGAAGATAGAAACAGAAGACTATTTAGGTTTCTTGAAACACCAAGCCTCGATACTGAAGGTAATTGAAATCTTGCGTTCTTTCTCCTCTTTCCCCCCCTGTTTCTTTCATTTTTTAAGTCACGCATAGCCGCCCTAAATACATAATTAATGAAGTAACGCCTAGATATAGATTTTGTATTCCCATGTGTTTACAATGTTATACCATGCTTTTCGTATAATAGGCGTTAATTCTACTTTTTAATTTTCATGGTTCTTTTTTGTTGTTGTTGTATAGGTATATGATTCTTTTTTTTTCTTGTAACGGTACTGTATAGGTATAGATTGTGAAGTTCTAAAAATTGTTTCAGTAATATTATTTTCATGTTTTTTGTATATATATTTGATATATATTTTTGTAGACTTAATTTTTTTAATGACTTTGTAAATTTAGGTGCTATGGCTGAACCATTAGGATTTTCAGAAGAGATATTCATTTCGATGATGCCACTAAAAACAAGATAGCACAAGATAAATATGTGGAATTGAATGTAAAGTTGTGGGACAGTACCTCAAGACAATATAAATCTATGGTGCTAGATTTTTGGAAAAGGACTGAGAACCTGTATTGCTTAAGGTGCCGCGAGGACCATGCTCAATACCATTCTATGTTTGTACAGCCGAGCAAGCTCTCTTTAGGGGACTGGGCAGCCGTTTCTTGGTACAAAGACGAAAAATGTTTGTACATCAAAATACATATTTTGACCCATGCGATATGCGCGTATACCATGCACCAAGTCCCTTTCCTACACGGATTTATTTTTGGGAGAATTTTTTCTTTAGGAATTTAATTCCAAAATTAATTTTTAAGAGTTTTATTTGTGGGAAATTCCTTCTACGAGTTTTACTTGTTTTTGAAGAAAACAAAAAACCTAACTTGATTTGCAAGTATCTCATCCTATAAATATGACTCGAAATTCTGTTTTAAAAACACACAAGCAGCGACTATCTTTAGGTCAACTTTTCTTCTTCTTCTTATATTTTGTGCGGCGTTTTACTTCCATCCCTGTTGCTGAGTTCAAGAGTGGGTAACTTGCGTTGTGCTAACTCAAGTTATATCGGGCAGTCTTATCCTGGACACATCTTCGCACGTTGGGGTTTAGCATTACTTCAGAGTATACCCGCGAACTAATGTGTTAAGGACAGCTTGTTGAACCTGTGATTCTGCCCTCATCAATTTGTTCGTGGTAGAGTTGTTTGATATTGTTCTTTATATTTATTGTTTGATACATCTGACGTTTCTTCTATTGTTGCAAGATTCCAACAGTTTCTTTTCATCTTTTTTCTCTGCTTCATTCGGATTCAAAAGATTGATTATTTTCATCATCTTCGAATCAAAAGATTGATTCTTTCAAACCTTTCTGATAACTCGTTAAGATAATTGAGTGAAGTAATAAGAGTAGATCTAGAAACGTAAAGAAGAAGAAGAAGAAGAAGAAGATAGAAACAGAAGACTATTTAGGTTTCTTGAAACACCAAGCCTCGATACTGAAGGTAATTGAAATCTTGCGTTCTTTCTCCTCTTTCCCCCCTGTTTCTTTCATTTTTTAAGTCACGCATAGCCGCCCTAAATACATAATTAATGAAGTAACACCTAGATATAGATTTTGTATTCCCATGTGTTTACAATGTTATACCATGCTTTTCGTATAATAGGCGTTAATTCTACTTTTTAATTTTCATGGTTCTTTTTTGTTGTTGTTGTATAGGTATATGATTCTTTTTTTTTCTTGTAACGGTACTGTATAGGTATAGATTGTGAAGATCTAAAAATTGTTTCAGTAATATTATTTTCATGTTTTTTGTATATATATTTGATATATATTTTTGTAAACTTAATTTTTTTAATGACTTTGTAAATTTAGGTGCTATGGCTGAACCATTAGGATTTTCAGAAGAGATATTCATTTCGATGATGCCACTAAAAACAAGATAGCACAAGATAAATATGTGGAATTGAATGTAAAGTTGTGGGACAGTACCTCAAGACAATATAAATCTATGGTGCTAGATTTTTGGAAAAGGAATGAGAACCTGTATTGCTTAGGGTGCCGCGAGGACCATGCTCAATACCATTCTATGTTTGTACAGCCGAGCAAGCTCTCTTTAGGGGACTGGGCAGCCGTTTCTTGGTACAAAAACGAAAAATGTTTGTACATCAAAATACATATTTTGACCCATGCGATATGCGCGTATACCATGCACCAAGTCCCTTTCCTACACGGATTTATTTTTGGGAGAATTTTTTCTTTAGGAATTTAATTCCAAAATTATTTTTTAAGAGTTTTATTTGTGGGAAATTCCTTCTACGAGTTTTACTTGTTTTTGAAGAAAACAAAAAACCTAACTTGATTTACAAGTATCCCATCCTATAAATATGACTCGAAATTCTGTTTTAAAAACACACAAGCAGCGACTATCTTTAGGTCAACTTTTCTTCTTCTTCTTATATATTTTGCGGCGTTTTACTTTCATCCCTGTTGCTGAGTTCAAGAGTGGGTAACTTGCGTTGTGCTAACTCAAGTTATATCGGGCAGTCTTATCCTGGACACATCTTCGCACGTTGGGGTTTAGCATTACCTCAGAGTATACCCGCGAACTAATGTGTTAAGGACAGCTTGTTGAACCTGTGATTCTGCCCTCATCAATTTGTTCGTGGTAGATTTGTTTGATATTGTTCTTTATATTTATTGTTTGATACATCTGACGTTTCTTCTATTGTTGCAAGATTCCAACAGTTTCTTTTCATCTTTTTTCTCTGCTTCATTCGGATTCAAAAGATTGATTATTTTCATCATCTTCGAATCAAAAGACTGATTCTTTCAAACCTTTCTGATAACTCGTTAAGATAATTGAGTGAAGTATTAAGAGTAGATCTAGAAA
>NC_039361.1:12234459-12269601 GCF_003573695.1 Papaver somniferum
GAATTTAATTCCAAAATTATTTTTTAAGAGTTTTATTTGTGGGAAATTCCTTCTACGAGTTTTACTTGTTTTTGAAGAAAACAAAAAACCTAACTTGATTTGCAAGTATCTCATCCTATAAATATGACTCGAAATTCTGTTTTAAAAACACACAAGCAGCGACTATCTTTAGGTCAACTTTTCTTCTTCTTCTTATATTTTGTGCGGCGTTTTACTTCCATCCCTGTTGTTGAGTTCAAGAGTGGGTAACTTGCGTTGTGCTAACTCAAGTTATATCAGGCAGTCTTATCCTGGACACATCTTCGCACGTTGGGGTTTAGCATTACTTCAGAGTATACCCGCGAACTAATGTGTTAAGGACAGCTTGTTGAACCTGTGATTCTGCCCTCATCAATCTGTTCGTGGTAGATTTGTTTGATATTGTTCTTTATATTTATTGTTTGATACATCTGACGTTTCTTCTATTGTTGCAAGATTCCAACAGTTTCTTTTCATCTTTTTTCTCTGCTTCATTCGGATTCAAAAGATTGATTATTTTCATCATCTTCGAATCAAAAGATTGATTCTTTCAAACCTTTCTGATAACTCGTTAAGATAATTGAGTGAAGTATTAAGAGTAGATCTAGAAATGTAAAGAAGAAGAAGAAGAAGAAGAGGAAGATAGAAACAGAAGACTATTTAGGTTTCTTGAAACACCAAGCCTCGATACTGAAGGTAATTGAAATCTTGCGTTCTTTCTCCTCTTTCCCCCCTGTTTCTTTCATTTTTTAAGTCACGCATAACCGCCATAAATACATAATTAATGAAGTAATGCCTAGATATAGATTTTGTATTCCCATGTGTTTACAATGTTATATGTTATACCATGCTTTTCGTATAATAGGCGTTAATTCTACTTTTTAATTTTCATGGTTCTTTTTTGTTGTTGTTGTATAGGTATATGATTCTTTTTTTTTCTTGTAACGGTACTGTATAGGTATAGATTGTGAAGTTCTAAAAATTGTTTCAGTAATATTATTTTCATGTTTTTTGTATATATATTTGATATATATTTTTGTAGACTTAATTTTTTTAATGACTTTGTAAATTTAGGTGCTATGGCTGAACTATTAGGATTTTCAGAAGAGATATTCATTTCGATTATGCCACTAAAAACAAGATAGCACAAGATAAATATGTGGAATTGAATGTAAAGTTGTGGGACAGTACCTCAAGACAATATAAATCTATGGTGCTAGATTTTTGGAAAAGGACTGAGAACCTGTATTGCTTAAGGTGCCGCGAGGACCATGCTCAATACCATTCTATGTTTGTACAGCCGAGCAAGCTCTCTTTAGGGGACTGGGCAGCCGTTTCTTGGTACAAAGACGAAAAATGTTTGTACATCAAAATACATATTTTGACCCATGCGATATGCGCGTATACCATGCACCAAGTCCCTTTCCTACACGGATTTATTTTTGGGAGAATTTTTTCTTTAGGAATTTAATTCCAAAATTAATTTTTAAGAGTTTTATTTGTGGGAAATTCCTTCTACGAGTTTTACTTGTTTTTGAAGAAAACAAAAAACCTAACTTGATTTGCAAGTATCTCATCCTATAAATATGACTCGAAATTCTGTTTTAAAAACACACAAGCAGCGACTATCTTTAGGTCAACTTTTCTTCTTCTTCTTATATTTTGTGCGGCGTTTTACTTCCATCCCTGTTGCTGAGTTCAAGAGTGGGTAACTTGCGTTGTGCTAACTCAAGTTATATCGGGCAGTCTTATCCTGGACACATCTTCGCACGTTGGGGTTTAGCATTACTTCAGAGTATACCCGCGAACTAATGTGTTAAGGACAGCTTGTTGAACCTGTGATTCTGCCCTCATCAATTTGTTCGTGGTAGAGTTGTTTGATATTGTTCTTTATATTTATTGTTTGATACATCTGACGTTTCTTCTATTGTTGCAAGATTCCAACAGTTTCTTTTCATCTTTTTTCTCTGCTTCATTCGGATTCAAAAGATTGATTATTTTCATCATCTTCGAATCAAAAGATTGATTCTTTCAAACCTTTCTGATAACTCGTTAAGATAATTGAGTGAAGTATTAAGAGTAGATATAGAAACGTAAAGAAGAAGAAGAAGAAGAAGAAGAAGAAGAGGAAGATAGAAACAGAAGACTATTTAGGTTTCTTGAAACACCAAGCCTCGATACTGAAGGTAATTGAAATCTTGCGTTCTTTCTCCTCTTTCCCCCCTGTTTCTTTCATTTTTTAAGTCACGCATAACCGCCATAAATACATAATTAATGAAGTAACGCCTAGATATAGATTTTGTATTCCCATGTGTTTACAATGTTATATGTTATACCATGCTTTTCGTATAATAGGCGTTAATTCTACATTTTAATTTTCATGGTTCTTTTTTGTTGTTGTTGTATAGGTATATGATTCTTTTTTTTTCTTGTAACGGTACTGTATAGGTATAGATTGTGAAGTTCTAAAAATTGTTTCAGTAATATTATTTTCATGTTTTTTGTATATATATTTGATATATATTTTTGTAGACTTAATTTTTTTAATGACTTTGTAAATTTAGGTGCTATGGCTGAACCATTAGGATTTTCAGAAAAGATATTCATTTCGATGATGCCACTAAAAACAAGATAGCACAAGATAAATATGTGGAATTGAATGTAAAGTTGTGGGACAGTACCTCAAGACAATATAAATCTATGGTGCTAGATTTTTGGAAAAGGACTGAGAACCTGTATTGCTTAAGGTGCCGCGAGGACCATGCTCAATACCATTCTATGTTTGTACAGCCGAGCAAGCTCTCTTTAGGGGACTGGGCAGCCGTTTCTTGGTACAAAGACGAAAAATGTTTGTACATCAAAATACATATTTTGACCCATGCGATATGCGCGTATACCATGCACCAAGTCCCTTTCCTACACGGATTTATTTTTGGGAGAATTTTTTCTTTAGGAATTTAATTCCAAAATTATTTTTTAAGAGTTTTATTTGTGGGAAATTCCTTCTACGAGTTTTACTTGTTTTTGAAGAAAACAAAAAACCTAACTTGATTTGCAAGTATCTCATCCTATAAATATGACTCGAAATTCTGTTTTAAAAACACACAAGCAGCGACTATCTTTAGGTCAACTTTTCTTCTTCTTCTTATATTTTGTGCGGCGTTTTACTTCCATCCCTGTTGCTGAGTTCAAGAGTGGGTAACTTGCGTTGTGCTAACTCAAGTTATATCGGGAAGTCTTATCCTGGACACATCTTCGCACGTTGGGGTTTAGCATTACTTCAGAGTATACCCGCGAACTAATGTGTTAAGGACAGCTTGTTGAACCTGTGATTCTGCCCTTATCAATTTGTTCGTGGTAGAGTTGTTTGATATTGTTCTTTATATTTATTGTTTGATACATCTGACGTTTCTTCAATTGTTGCAAGATTCCAACAGTTTCTTTTCATCTTTTTTCTCTGCTTCATTCGGATTCAAAAGATTGATTATTTTCATCATCTTCGAATCAAAAGATTGATTCTTTCAAACCATTCTGATAACTCGTTAAGATAATTGAGTGAAGTATTAAGAGTAGATCTAGAAACGTAAAGAAGAAGAAGAAGAAGAAGAAGAAGAAGATAGAAACAGAAGACTATTTAGGTTTCTTGAAACACCAAGCCTCGATACTGAAGGTAATTGAAATCTTGCGTTCTTTCTCCTCTTTCCCCCCCTGTTTCTTTCATTTTTTAAGTCACGCATAGCCGCCCTAAATACATAATTAATGAAGTAACGCCTAGATATAGATTTTGTATTCCCATGTGTTTACAATGTTATACCATGCTTTTCGTATAATAGGCGTTAATTCTACTTTTTAATTTTCATGGTTCTTTTTTGTTGTTGTTGTATAGGTATATGATTCTTTTTTTTTCTTGTAACGGTACTGTATAGGTATAGATTGTGAAGTTCTAAAAATTGTTTCAGTAATATTATTTTCATGTTTTTTGTATATATATTTGATATATATTTTTGTAGACTTAATTTTTTTAATGATTTTGTAAATTTAGGTGCTATGGCTGAACCATTAGGATTTTCAGAAGAGATATTCATTTCGATTATGCCACTAAAAACAAGATAGCACAAGATAAATATGTGGAATTGAATGTAAAGTTGTGGGACAGTACCTCAAGACAATATAAATCTATGGTGCTAGATTTTTGGAAAAAGACTGAGAACCTGTATTGCTTAGGGTGCCGCGAGGACCATGCTCAATACCATTCTATGTTTGTACAGCCGAGGAAGCTCTCTTTAGGGGACTGGGCAGCCGCTTCTTGGTACAAAGACGAAAAATGTTTGTACATTAGAATTGTACATAAACATTATTTTTTCAAGGAACCCGGCCTTGTCGATCCACCGGTGAATTTACACACTTTACTGGATGGGACATACTATTCAACTGACTTTGAAAAGAGAAAGATGAAGATTTTGAATCAGTGTTGGTTAGTGGGCGACATAGAAAACAGAGCTTATAGTCAGCTGGCTGAGTGGGACATAATTAAGTACCTTGGAATGGTTGATAGTGTGGATGGATTGTATGTGCGCTTGGACACATACCTTAGCAAAGTGCCCGAGGATAAGCTTAGTGTGTTTATGAGGGAGGTAAACAGTGAGCAAGGGTCTGCCGTTTGGATTCAGGATTTCGATAAGAAGGGCATCGATGGACCTTACAGAGAAGCTAGAGTGATGCGAAGTGCAACAGAGTATGGGTATGTAGTGATCAAGTTCGACAGAGAATTTGACCTTACTATGGGATGGACAGATGGCTCCGTTGTCGGGTTGAGATGGCATTCCTACAATTTTCTCTCCTATGGCCTGGTGAGTCATGTCAAGTACTGGTCCAACCTTCCAAGGGCCCGGCAATTTCTCCACTAGTCACAAGGTAAAATTTCTTTCCTTCTTTCATTTACTTATATTAGTATTTTTTTTTATTCTATTCTTTTTGTTGGTTCACTCCTGACTTGTCTCGTAAATGTCTCGTGGTTTTTGTTTCAGGTACTGCAATATGGATTACGAGGAGATATCCAGGTGCCTGATGGAGTCAAAATGCTGCACATTTGTTATTAATTGGTTCTTTTCTTTTGCTGATTAACCTCTAGATTTACTCATTGGCAATTCAGATTATATTGTAAGAGTACTACTATAGTTTTTTTTTTTTAACGCAGGCAACATTGTATTTGTTTGCTGTAGTGATAAACTGAACCACGTGACAGGTTTAGATCTTAAAGTTCTTTCGTAAATTCCATTCTTAAATTTTTACAGTATTGAACTTTAAATTCTTTCGCTGTATTTGTTTTTCCTTATTGCTCATATATATATGTTTTTGTACTGGTGATAGGTGTGTGAGTTTCTAAAATGTTTTTCTCTTGTAAACGTTTTGCGCTTATTTGCTTCTAGTAATAAGTAATAAAAGAAATACAATTACTTCTAAGTTAGGGCCAGAGTGGATGACAGTCCATGAGAAGCGATACATTTATGATCAAGCTTATTATAGGGGCGGCATGATTTATTAGAAGGGCGGTATTGTGATTGTAATGTCCCTTTAGTTGGTTAGGGGATGTCCTAAAGGGATGTAAATTAACTAAATTACACTTTTCATCTTAAATCAACCAAAATCAAATCAATTTTTTTTAAACCTAATGAATCAAAAAAAATCAAATAAGTTTTTTTTTCATCTTCTCTTCTCCTCCATCAACTATAACCTCCATTAAAACTGGAAATTTCATCGTCTTCGATTAATCAGCGATTCGAAAATTAATCAAGTGTAATGACTTATATGAGGTATATTATGAGAAATCCAGTTAGGTTTTAGTTTATTTTGTTCGATTTAAGTTTAGTTTCTATCAGAAATTAGGGTTTTAGGTGAAAATTGAAATTCAAATTTCTGGGTTTATGTGAGTTACGGTTGATTTTAACTCTATTACGAACAGTAACTGGAGAATTTGATGTTGTTACGGTTGATAATAGTTCAATTACCAACCGTATGTTCTTATATCTGAAAATTTTCTTCAGTTACGGTTGGTATTGAGCATTTGGTTACCAACCGTAAACGGTTGGTATCGAGCATTTGGTTACCAACCATAACTGAGTTACGGTTCTATCGAGCATTTAGTTACCAACCGTAACGTACTGGTTTTACAATTGGGTTTTCCCCCAAATTTAACCAGTTACGGTTGGTAGTTCATCTTTTACGAACCGTAACTATGAATTACGGTTGGTTACGAGCGAAATGCCAACCGTAATTAGCTCTGAAAATGTAAGAAATTGAATTTTTTTACGTATTTGAGCAACAAAAAGCCAGTTGGGACTAATTTAGAAGTATACCTGGTCATTTTCATCATTGGGTTTTCACTTTGTTGGTTAATTTCTTCAATTGATTGAGATTGACCTTCACTTTGGGTTAAAACTTCTCTACCATCTCCAAACTTTTTTTTTTTTAACTCTAAAATCTTATTTTGTTTTGATTTTGAGTTAATATAAGTGAATTTAATCGTTAACATTAAACTTGATTATCATCACTAAACTAGGTTATCAATTATGAGGGTTAATTTGTCATTTCCAATTTTTTTGATAAGAGACACCTTGAATGATCATGTAATGACCCTTTTGATCCTATTAGAATACCGTCCCTATAATAAGCTTGTTTATGATACTGTATGATATTAAAAGTAAAACGGACAATGACACATAGGAATAAGAGGTTGAACACTTGACAAACCAAGGGAGGCCATGAAATGAAAAGAAAAGAAAAGAAAAGAAAAGGAATGCTCGGCGTACAACAATAAAAGAAAAATTATTCAAAATGAGAGGATACGCAAATTTAGAATTTTTCACACCCTTCTCAGAACTCAAACGCTACCTAGAAATGAAAGTCCAACTAAAAAATAAATTCCTAAAATAAACTAGAGTTGTTGTCCACAAACTGGTTTAGCAAATGACTTTGTTGTTTTCTAAATTGAGCCAAGATTTGACAAGAACAAACACGAATTCTTTTTGGAACAAGGTGTATTTAGAACTCATCTTGATGAAGTCTGCTTGTCAAATTTATTTTTTAAAAGAATAAAATTTACAGTTCGGTTCTTGAGCAAAAGGAGTATAGAGAGAGACTAGATCATTTTTCAACATCCACGGTTATTACGTATGAGTAAACATTGTGACTTGTGAGTAGATCATTTTAAGTTCTTTTTTAAGTTCTTTTTTACCTAACTTTTACTAGAACTAGAAATAAACAACGTAACAATCAAACAGTTGGGAGAAAAGTTGGGAGAAAAATATAAGTTCATAAAAGTAAAACCAACGATAGAAACAGTAAGATCAGATCACACAACTACAAGAAAAGTAGTATCGGTCTGGCTTCACAATCCCAATGAAGTCTTTAAGTCGTTAACCTGGTTTTAGAAGATGAAAACCAAAAGTTAAAGGAGAATCGACTCTAGCTTAGCACAAGTAGTATCACACAGAATGTGTGGGGATTAGGTTTCCCAGTTGTTAGAGTTCTCCCTTATATAGTCTTTCAAATCAGGGTTTGCAATCAATGTTAGCTTGGTAACAAAGCATTCAATATTCACCGTTAGATGAACACCTGATTAGATTCAAGCTAATATTTCTCAACCGTTGGATCGAAACCTTAGCTTGTTACACACAAGTGAAATGTCCAATTTTGGGTTTATGTAACCGTTCTCAAACATTAACATTTGTTGGTTCAACAATAGTTAACCAAATGGTTAGCCATATGAGCAATTTCATATCAACCATATTCTTCTTCACCATAACTAGTTCAAATGACTCAAATAAACTAGTTAGAGAGTTGTTCAATTGCTTAGATCTTATATAACTACACAAGACACAATCGAAGCAAAAACGGTTTGATTCACTCGAATCGGTTTGTAAGGATCCTCAAGCTCGTCAACGTTATTAGACCAGTCAAGAGACGATTTAAACGCTAATGACTCGATTAGTTAACATAGATTTTAATTAGTAGAAATTAATCTGACAATAATTCAGATATGAAACTAGTATCACTAGATAGATCTCGAAAAATTACGCGACTTAGACTACTCGAGCGTGTCATTAGGACACCAGACGAACAAGGAAGCATCTAAGTTGTACGATGGGAAAAACTATCATTTTTCTGTTAAACCGCTTGGCTTCCCGTATCAATCTTCTGGGTGCCTAAAATATTTTCCTTTGGCCTTATCATCACCAAAGTCGTGTCGAGAGAAACTCATTTTCTTCTCTTCGCTTCTTCTTTCTTCTTCCCTGTTCTTTCTCTCTTCCTCTCTGTAAATTTCGAGCTCATGGATTGAGCCTCTTCTGCCGAGAAATTCTTATAAACCTTGTTAGCTTGATGAACTGAGTGAGGAGATGATGATGATGATGTCGATGGAGTTTTTGGAAGAAACAGAAGTTAGGGCTTCAGCTGATTTTGAGGTTGTATAGAACTGATGATGATTTATTGTTGCTGATTGACGAAGAACAGAAGGGTTGTGATTGAATTGATGATCTGAAGCTGTTCTAATGATGAATTAAAGCTAGGGTTTTCATGTTCTTCCCAAATCAGGTGATTTAGGGTTCTTTTGAACTGAAGATTAAATCGAGTGTTTTTGATTGATTAATTGGGTTATTAAAGATGGGTAATTAGGTAAGAAGTAGAATTGTTTGTTTGAGTTCATTTTTAATTTCATAGAGAATCAGGATTTCCTGAGTTGATTTGGAGTCACTGATTTTAGACTCTTTAGAAAAGAAGTTAAATTAGGGATTTTTATGAAGTTCTGGAATTGGGGGAAGAATAAAGGAATTCCGAGAATAGGAGTTGATGAAATCCAAGTTGCAGATAAAGAAGAGGTTGAAGTAAGGATTGTATTGATACTAAAATGGTTGCTGAGTTGGTTTGAATTGTGATAATGACGATGTTGGTGAAGTTGAGTTTTTGGTAGTGTTCTAGATGAATGTTAGGTTTTTGTGTTGATGGAGGTAGTCTTATCTGAGGTTGTAGATCTGTTAAAGAATGAGGAATTGAAGGATGTTCTTGAACTACAGAGTTGGTGGTTGTATTGAAATCGGGTGGTGATGGAATTGCCGTTGGTGGTGGTGGTTTAGTAAAGCACATGAATTTGGAGATGGTGTTGATACTAGTTTGGTTACTGATGCAGGACATGGCAGGGTAGTTGATGTTGAACTGGTAGGAGTTGCACATAGTTTGTTAGGTGCAGGGAAGAGTCGGGTTGGTGATGAATTTGTGAAAGACACCAGTAGAGCAAAGATTGTGCGGTGTTGATGCAATGGAAATCGTAGTTGAGTCAGTAAGGCAGTCACATATAATTCCAAGAAGGTTGAGCAAGATAAATTGATATCATTGTTAGAGGTTGTGGCTGGAGCTAAAGGTGTCTGAGCTGAGGTTAGATTGTGGCGGAATTGAGGATGAAATGGTTATGTAAACTGAATCTAGCGGGTCTGCAATGTGAAGCTGGGTTGGTAATGATGTTGCTGTGAAGGTAAAGTGGGTTGATCAATACAAGCTTTTGGGTATGAGGATGTCAAATCTGCAGGATGAAGATTTAAGTTACTATGGCGGGTTGCATGAACTTTTGAAGTGAAGCCTGGTGCTTTTGTTGCCAGTATTGGGAATTGCAAGGTGAAAGGAAATGAACTGGAAATGGAGATGTTTGAATCTGTCAAGAAGAAATAAAGCTAATGATATTACTGTTGAAATATTATTTGAAATGAAGATGTAAGTTAGACATAGCTTATAGAATTGTGTACGGTTAGAAATGCATTTTTTTGTTTTTGGCATATTTTGTTTGCGTGCATTAAATGTTTAAACCTGTTAGTCATCTCATGCAGTTATCTGACTGACTCTGTTCTTAACTTCTTAGATGACTCCGTTTGTCCGACTAAGTTGAATTGGTGTTAACTCACCGAGTTTTCCTATTTTGACATGAGCTGATTCAGTTGACCGATTCCATTTTTGACTCAAAGTGTTGACCTGACTTTGACTTGGAGTTGACCTTTGGCTGACGTTTACCGTTGGTTGACTCCTTTGACCGTCAGTAACCGTTAGTTGACCCAGTTGGGCCAGACCTTGTGTAATGGGCTAGTTTAGTGGAATTAGGCTTAGTACCATGTATTCTTAGTTTGATATTTGGACCTCTTATGGTCCGAATTGACCTTTGGTTCCTTATACAAAGTTGTAGATATTCATAAGATATATCTAGTGGACTATAAAATCAATCTAATTGGATTAGTAAACTTTAGATATGCTTAAGATAGATAATAAAAAGGTGTAAAACCATCAATAGGTTTAGAACCATTAGATAGACTTGTTATGAACCTTGTATGAGCCTCTTGGCTAATTCGTAGAGTGATTGTGTGATTAACAGTTAGTCTTTATTAACAACGATCAATTCAAAGGATGGACTAGTGGATTGAGGATCTCGAGGTAGGCGTGGCTTGTCATCAAATCAGGTGGGAACTCTGTAACCTTCTTGTAATCATTGAGCCTTCTTTTTATTGCGAGCATGATGAGTCTTTATTACTTTTGGCATGTTTGTGTGTTTAATTATCTATGTAAATGCTTGTATGTGTCTTGATGTGCGTGTAATATGCATTGTATGATTTCCCTGCAAGGAGTGTCTGTGATTCCCCACGGCTCTTTGCTAAGTTAAGTATGGCGGCTTCTTCCTCGTTTTAATATTACTTAGTAGGAAGGCTTCTTCCCCGTTTCAATATATTAGTAGGGCGGCTTCTTCCCCGCTTCGATAGTATATAAATAATATATAGTAGGGCGGCTTCTTCCCCATTATAATATACCTAGTAGGTCGGCTTCTTCCCCGTTTCGTTATTATATATACTATTTTATTTTTGGGATATCACTCGTGTGCATATTATAGTTGTTTGTCTAACTTTCTGATCTTGATAGCAATATTCTGAATCATGGTTTGTATGGGCATTCTGCGTGGACGATGTTATTATTATTGATTAGGGTTGCTCTCGCGTCGTCTTCTCCAATGATTTTGGCGAGGTTTGAGTGACACTTGCTTCATGATGCATACATAAATAAATGAATAGTTTCTTCTTATTTCTTTCAATTTATATTGATGTAGAACTATGAAGCATGTTAGTGATTACTTGAGAGTTATTTGTTTCCATTGGGAACCCCTTTGGGATGATGTGCTCACTTGTTCCTACTTCAGTTTTCAGTAATCAGAAGAAATGGAGCGTTTGAAGATATCAGTTTCGTAGCTTAGAGCTTTATCGAATCTAGTGTTGTTGTACATCTTTTACTACATGTATTCTTTCTTATTTGTAACCAACAAATTAATATATTTATATCACTGGAGAGATTTTCATTTATACAGTATTTAGAGAGTTTGGGTTTGATTTTTAGCATTTCAAGTAATTAGGATTCTTAAATCGGTAATCTAGATTTGAAGCTTCAATTAGATTGTAATCCTATTAGCTAGGCAGGTTTAAGAGTTGGGGCGTCACAAGTTGGTATGAGAGCTCACTATTAGATATTACACGGGGAGCAATAGATGATATATATTTAGTATCGGATGGTGAATTAGATTAGTTTAAAACCGGGATGGGTTGTGAGATAAATCTTAATCACTAAAAGCTATCAATAACTAAAAGATTTATTTGGTTGATTGATTTGTTTTGTTTTGTATGTTTGTGTGTACATCTTGTAAAGTAAAAATTGTACAGTAAACCAATTATCTTATGTTTTGCAAAGCTAATAGAGATTAGAGAGTAGTTAGTCTAAAATTTTGAACACGTGGTCGACCCAATGCTAAAAATAAATAGATAGATAGATTAGTATTATTGATAGATTTTGAAAGTCATGTAGACACTTATTGAGTATCTAAACTTATTTATCTGTTAGAGATTAAATTAGTATAGCTGAGGTTGTTAATTTTGAGTGATACATTACAGATTCATATAGAAACTTTATTATAGAGTATCTTCTAATAAAATAAGTAATTTATTGAAGTAGAGAATAGTATATTGAACCTAGAGCCACAAATTTTAGATCCTAGTTGTAGAAAGTAATCTAGATTTGTTTTTTCTTTTCTTATTTCCTTGAACTCATTCGAAATGAGTTGAGTTTTCACGCGTTTGTAAGTATGAGCAGTACTTGCATTTTGTCGAGAATTAATATTACCATATAAGGTGGAGAGTTTTGAAGACCGGAAGGACGATTCTATTTTCGAGGACGAAAATATATAAGGTGGGGAGAATGTAAGGATCCTCAATCTCGTCAACGTTATTAGACCAGTCAAGAGACGATTCAAACGCTAATGACTCGATTAGTTAACATAGATTTTAATTAGTAGAAATTAATCTGACAATAATTCAGATATGAAACTAGTATCACTAGATAAATCTCGAAAAATTATGCGAATTAGACTATTCCACTGTGTCATTACCGGACGAACAAGGAAGCATCTAAGTTGTACGATGGGAAAAACTATCATTTTTCAGTTAAACCGCTTGGATGCCCGTATCAATCTTCTGGGTGCCTAAAATATTTTCCTTTGGCCTTATCATCACCAAAGTCGTGTCGAGAGGAACTCATTTTCTTCTCTTCGCTTCTTCTTTCTTCTTCCCTGTTCTCTCTCTTCCTCTCTGTAAATTTCGAGCTCATAGATTGAGCCTCTTCTGCCGAGAAATTCTTATAAACCTTGTTAGCTTGATGAACTGAGTGAGGAGATGATGATGATGATGCTGTCGATGGAGTTTTCGGGAGAAACAGAAGTTAGGGCTTCAGCTGATTTTGAGGTTGTGTAGAACTGATGATGATTTAATGTTGCTGATTGACGAAGAACAGAAGGGTTGTGATTGAATTGATGATCTGAAGTTGTTCTAATGATGAATTAAAGCTAGGGTTTCATGTTCTTCCCAAATCAGGTAATTTAGGGTTCTTTCGAATTGAAGATTAAATCGAGTGTTTTTTATTGATTAATTGGGTTATTAAAGATGGGTTTTAATTAGGTAAGAAGTAGAATTGTTTGTTTGAGTTCATTTTTTGATTTCATGGAGAATTAGGATTTCCTGAGTTGATTTGGAGTCACTGATTTTAGACTCTTTAGGAAAGAAGTTAAATTAGGGATTTTAATGAAGTTCTGGAATTGGGGGAAGAATAAAGGAACTCAGAGAGTAGGAGTTGATGAAATCCAAGTTGCAGACAAATAAAAGATTGAAGTAAGGATTGTATTGATACTGAAATGGTTGCTGAGTTGGTTTGAATTGTGATAATGATGATGTTGGTGAAGTTGAGTTTTTGGTAGTGTTCTAGATGAATGTTAGGTGTTTGTGTTGATGGAGGTAGTCTTATCTGAGGTTGTAGATCTATTAAAGAATGAGGAATTGAAGGATGTTCTTGAACTACAGAGTTGGTGGTTGTATTGAAATCGGGTGGTGATGGAATTGCCGTTGGTGGTGGTGGTTTAGTATAGCACATGAATTTGGAGATGGTGTTGATACTAGTTTGGTTACTGATGCAGGACATGACAGGGTAGTTGATGTTGAACTGGTAGGAGTTGCACATAGTTTGTTAGGTGCAGGGGAAGAGTCGGGTTGGTGATGAATTTGTGAAAGACACCAGTAGAGCAAAGATTGAGCGGTGTTGATGCAATGGAAATCGTAGTTGAGTCAGTAAGGCAGTCACATATAATACCAAGAAGGTTGAGAAAGATAAATTGATATCATTGTTAGAGGTTGTGGCTGGAGCTAAAGGTGTCTGAGTTGAGGTTAGATTGTGGCGGAGTTGAGGATGAAATGGTTATGTAAACTGAATCTAGTGGGTCTGCAATGTGAAGCTGGGTTGGTAATGATGTTTTTGTGAAGGTAAAGTGGGTTGATCAATACAAGGTTTTGGGTATGAGGATGTTAAATCTGCAGGATGAAGATTTAAGTTACTATGGCGGGTTGCATGAACTTTTGAAGTGAAGCCTGGTGCTTTTGTTGCCAGTATTGGGAATTGCAAGGTGAAAGGAAATGAACTGGAAATGGAGATGTTTGAATCTGTCAAGAAGAAATAAAGCTAATGATATTACTGTTGAAATATTAGTTGAAATGAAGATGTAAGTTAGACATAGCTTATAGAATTGTGTACAGTTAGAAATGCCTTTTTTGTTCTTGGCATATTTTGTTGCGTGCATTAGATGTTTAGACCTGTTAGTCATCCCATGTAGTTTCTGACTGACTTTGTTCTTAGATGAATCAGTTTGTCCGACGAAGTTGAATCGAATCGGTGTTCACTCACCGATTCCATATTTGACTCAGAGTGTTGACCTGGCCTTGACTTGGACTTGACCTTTGGCTGATGTTTAACGTTAGTTGACTCATTTGACCGTTAGTTGACCCAGTTGGGCCAGACCTTGTGCAATGGGCTAGTTTAGTGGAATTGGGGTTAGTACCATGTATTCTTAGTTTGATATTTGGACCTCTTATGGTCCGAATTGACATTGTGAAAACTACAGGGAGACCCATTTTTCAGATTTTGTCCACTGTGAAACCCACCGTCTCAAAAGTTCAGGCACGCACCCATTTCCGCGGTGAAATTTTCTCCCACACCCAAATTTTCTAAAATTGTTTCTTCACTTATTCTTCCTCGTTTTTTCTTTCATGGCAACCAACAAAAATTCAGAGCTTGCAAACACAATTTCATGGAAGGAATCGGAAACCATCGACATACATGAACTCATATTGAATCCAATCAACACAATTGGAAACAAAAGGTATTTCTCATCATTCTCCGCATCCATTTTTAACCTAATTTTCCTAAATTCGCTCTTTTTGTTTTCTATCGGTTCCCTTCAATTTTGTTGATTTTGTTCGTAAAACCAATGAATTAATAATGGGTTTCTGTTCAATTTTCATTTACAGCTTAGAGAGAAATGTCTGAAAAGAATTCAAGAAGATAGAAATCACTTTCTTTGGAAAATGAGATTACCTTCTTCTTCAGAAACACCTCCATCACTTAATCAAAAGGTATTTCTTTCTTTAAAATTGGTTTGTGGGTTTAGTTGAGATTGCGGCAGTTGCCACTATGACCTACTTGCGCCACTGTATAGTGAGCATGTTTAGAAAATTTTGTGTAGAGATGTTGGATTAGGTCAATTATGTAAGTGTTATTGTATATGGATTGAACTGATTCAATATGAGAACCTGTGGATGGTTTTACGCAAATAAGATAGATGGAAAAATTGAAGCATAGGAGTTTAATACTGTAAAACCTATGGGGAAAGATTCGGTTTGTTCATGTATAGGCTATTTAACATGTTGAAATTCACATGAGATAGAGTTGATGGCTATGATGGCTATTTTGCGGTTCTGTGAAAGCATCTCTATCTTGGAACTGGAATGGCCACACACTGACAGTAGGCTTATAAGCTGCAATACGATCATCCATTGGGAGGAAGTGTATTAAACATTATGAATCTTAGAATTCATGTGTCGGTCCATATTTGAATCTGTTTCATATAAAGCTAATGTAAATCCTATTGACCTTGTCTATTAACCTTTGGGCAAGAACAATTTTATATTGCATAACCTGTCATGCAGTCGAGAAAATGACTGCATAACATGTTATGCAGTTGTGAAAATGACTGCATAACATGTTAGCGCGTTATGATGAGACATTTTTGTTAATATTGAAACCAACAAAAAAAAGGCTGCATAACTTGTCATGCACCTACAATAATAGCTGCATAACTTGTTATGCAGTTCAGAGAATGGTTGCATAACACGTTATGCAGCTACTTTTTTGTTAGTATTGAAACGAACAACAAAAAGGATGCATAACTTGTCATGCACCTACAATAATATCTGCATAACATGTTATGCATAACCTGTTATGCATCCGAAAATATGACTGCATAATGCATTATGCATCGAGAACATAGATGCATAACCTGTTATGCATCCGAAAATATGACTGCATAATGCATTATGCATCGAGAAAATAGATGCATAACCTGTTATGCATTCGAAAATATGACTGCATAATGCATTATGCATCGAGAAAATTGTTGCACAATCTTTTATGCATCGAGAAAATAGATGCATAACTGATATACATTCGTAAATATGGATGCATACTGTATTATGCATCAATTTTTTTTATGTACGCACTAAAATCAACCAAAACAACGGTTACATAACTTGGTATAGATGTATAACTTTGTTATCCAAATGCATAATTTGTTATGCAGTGGAGAAAATGGTTGCATAATTCGTTATGCATCTGCAGAATGTGTTATGCATCTTTTTTGGTGGCTGCATAATGGTTATGTATCAAGTTTTTGAAAATTTTGCCTAAAATGATGATCACCTCCGATTTTTTCGTGAAAAACAAAAATTTGATATTCTTATTTGTACTCGTTGCGCATCTCTCTTAAAAAGATTTCCAACGATATAAAATTTGTAAAATTCCAAGGCGCGGATTTTTAGATATGTTATATCCAAGTTGCGTTGCCAATTATACCCCTGATGCATAACCTGTCATGCGGATGCATAACCGTCATGCATACATTTTTAAGAATTTCATATAATTATGGGTGTCACGAAAATAATTATGGGTGTCACAGTACCCAAAATTAATTGTGGGCTTGACAATGAGAATATTATTTTTTTTGGGTCTCCCCCTAATTTCCCCATTGACATTTGGTTCCTTATACAAAGTTGTAGATATTCATAAGACATATCTAGTGGACTATAGAATCAACCTAATTGGATTAGTAAACTTTAGATATGCTTAAGATAGATAATAAAAAGGTGTAAAACCATCAATGGGTTTAGAACCATTAGATAGACTTGTTATGGACCTTGTATGAGCCTTTTGGCTAATTCGTAAAGTGATTGTGTGATTAACAATTAGTCTTTATTAACAACGATCGATTCAAAGGATGAACTAGTGGATTGAGGATCTCGAGGTAGGCGTGGCTTGTCATCAAATCAGGTGGGAACTCTGTAACCTTCTTGTAATCATTGAGCATTCTTTTTATTGCGAGCATGATGAGTCTTTATTACTTTTGGCATGTTTGTGTGTGTTTACTATCTATGTAAATGCTTGTATGTGTCTTGATGTGCGTGTAATATGCATTGTATGATTTACCCGCAAGTATTGTCTTTGATTCCCCCCGACTCTTTGCTAAGTTAAGTATGGCGGCTTCTTCCCCGTTTTAATATTACTTAGTAGGACGACTTCTTCCCGGTTTCAATATATTAGTAGGGCGGCTTCTTCCCCGTTTCGATAGTATATAAATAATATATAGTAGGGCGACTTCTTCCCCGTTATAATATTACCTAGTATGGCGGCTTCTTCCCCGTTTCGTTATTATATATACTATTTTATTTTGGGGAAATCACTCGTGTGCATATTATACTTGTTTGTCTAACTTTCTGATCTTGATAACAATACTCTGAATCATGGTTTGTATGGGCATTCTGTGTAGATGATGTTATTATTATTGATTAGGATTGCTCTCGCGTCGTCTTCTCCAATGAGTTTGGCGAGGTTAGAGTGACACTTGCTTTATGATGCATAAATAAATAAATGAATAGTTTCTTCTTGTCTCTTTCAATTTATATTCATGTAGAACTGTGAAGCGTGTTAGTGATTACTTGAGAGTTATTTGTTTCCATTGGGCACCCCTTTGGGATGATGTGCTCACTTGTTCCACTTCAGTTTTCAGTAATCAGAAGAAATGGAGCGTTTGAAGATATTCGTTTCGTAGCTTAGAGCTTTATCGAATCTATTGTTATTGTACATCATTTACTACATGTATTCTTTCTTATTTGTAACCAACACATTAATATATTTATATCACTGGAGAGATTTTCATTTATACAGTATTTAGAGAGTTTGGGTTTGATTTTTAGCATTTCAAGTAATTAGGATTCTTAAAATTGGTAATCTAGTTTTGAAGCTTCAATTAGATTGTAATCCTATTAGCTAAGCAGGTTTACGAGTTGGGGCGTCACACGGTTCATGAACTTTATAGCCACGGTTTGCAAAAGCATTCCTTAGTTTATATAAACATGAGTTCAAGAACAACCGATTTTAGATATAACCAACTCAAGTTCGCGGACTGGGTTCGCGGACTTAAGCTCATGGAAGGAGTTCACAAACTCCAGCAGAAATTCTCGGGCCGAGAACTTCCGCCATTTCGCAGACTTGGCTCACGCCACATTCTGTTTCTCTTGATCAACAAAGTTCGCAAACTTTGGTTCAAGGAATAAGGACTTATACATATATGTGTTTCCTCAAAAAATTTTATATCCTACCAATGGTTATGTAATCTAAACTCTCATTTCAATCATTGAAACATTCTCAGAGGACGTTATATAGCCGTTATTCACATACCATTTTTCGTCAGAGGAATTTTCAAAGTGATTGAAACATAACATGACACTCGTCACTAGGTAAAGATGAATTTGGCTAAAGCGAAAGCTTACCAACACATATTTAGAGAAATAGATAGGCGAGTTAAACTCGACTCGAAATAGAAAATGTGTATAATCAAAGTCTATACATCAAAACGAATTTTGTCTCACGAATAGGAGATAGAGTAAATAGACTTTTGAGTGACAAATAAGTTCAAGTCTCCAAATAACTTTTAGTCGATGAAGATCCACCAGTTCCTTGAATAGTCCTTCGTCTTGTATGATGATTTCCATGGAGTCTTGACCTCAACTACACTTTCTATCCTAGTCCGAGAGCCTTAGCTATAATAGTCTAGAAATCAAGATTTATAGTTTTGATCACTAACATTGACAAACATGCTTGAGATAGCAACGCATGCGAGTTCGACCGAGCAATCACTAATGGAAAATGGGGTTTTGTCAACCCACATCCACGACCCTCACTACCAGTCAATTGACCGTGAACCAGTCAAGACTGTCCTAGATTAAAAAAATATCCGGAGCACAGATTCGAGCGTCTACGCTGGTCGTAGAATTATTTTTTTTATCATTATTTTACTTCTAATTCAACGACCCAATCTTTGACCGGTGAACCGAGTATTTTATGTGGTTCAATTCTCTATGTGGCCACTCTCCCCATCCTTCTTATCCCTTCATCACTCTATTGTTTCTCTTTCTTTATTGATACAACCATTTTTTTCCCCATGAACCTTCTTAATCCCAGCTCTTTCTCTTGTTTTTTCTTTCTCTCTGCAAGTTAAATCTCTCAATAGACATCTGCAAGAAAAAAAGAAAAACTATTTTGTTTTCATCTTTTTCTTCTACAATGAATCCATATCTAGAAGGTGAAATCAATTACTGGAAGCAAAGCTACGTTGGGGTTCAATACATTCAAACAAATAATCAATTTCAATGGTAGTCTGTGCTGTGATTGATAACATCCTTCTTGCACTTAATTGAGGTAATTATCGAATCAATCTTCTTCACTATCTCCAATTACCGTTAATTTTTAATATTAGGGTTTGGGTAAGATTTCGAGCTCTTGGTTTTCCTGGTAGTAATTCGATTGAAGTGTTATTTTTCTTGATTAGGGTTGCGGTTTACTTCAACTGGTTCATATTCTTATTCCTGATTATGATGGTCTGGTGGTGGTGATGAAGAAGAAGATGGTCAGTTTGCTAAGAAGATTTGTCTCGCACTGCTTGTCTATTTTGTGAGTTGAGGTAATTGTTTGATTGCAAATGGGTCATTCTTAGGTGCCATGAGAGAATATGAATTGGTAGATTCTGATTCAGTTATTTTTTGTTAAGTTCATGCTTAAATATGAATTAGTAGAATATGATTTTGAAGTGTTTTGTGAAATGGGTATCACTGGTGTGTTGAGTCCAAAATTTTAATTTCATTATTTTTATTGAAAATTCCGGTTTGTTTACATCTTCTAGATTGAACTCTAAAGGATTATATACCATTTTCAGGCCTTGAATGATTACTGATGGATTTACTGTTAGTGATGGAGTGTGCTGGTGGTGTTTGTGATGCTGATGCTGATGGTGCTGTTAGTGTTAGTTTGGAGGTGCAATTGTTGGTGCCGCTGCTACCTGAAGGTGGTGGTGGTCTCTTAATAATTACATAAACATTGAGGTATAAAATGGTACTGTTTATGTTTTTAATTTGGGTTTTTTTAATTTGATTTTGTCTATGTTTCACAAACAGCGGCTGGCTTAAGCTGATTTGTTTTGGGTTTGTTTGATTTTTTTGGCTGAGATTTCAGGGATTTATTTAATGATATTTGTTGGTGATGATTTGGGTATTGTAGGGTTAGAGAATGCAAAGATTTTTTCAGTTTAAGCTGGAAAAAATTCAGGTGTTGTAGTTGCAGGAAATCCTACACTACACCCCTCACAAGATTTCATTAACATTCAACTCATTTTTGGATTAACAATCTCAATTTTATTGATCAATCATTGAACAATCTTATAAGAAAAGATAAAGGAATCAAGAATAACCACTGCTCTAGATTTTGTCTCTCCTATTTACTTGCTTTTCACTCAAAAAAGATCTCCCTCTTTCCTTTACCATTGAACGGATATTTATAGGGAATTACATAGTGGATGACAGCTAATTTGTCCTTTATTCTTGGATACGGCTTGCGACATTCTCGCAACCTTACAAATGTTAATTTCGCAAACTCTCTTATTTTCGCAGGAGCATCACATTTTTCTCATGATTTTAGCTGACGTCGTTTATTATGTCATTTCTGAAATCGTTCTGCGACGCTATTGTGTTGTGTTGTTGATAATTTCGCTGAGGAATTATTGTTGTGAAATTCTGATCCTACATCTTGCCTCTTCTCATATATTCTCTGCGAAATAGAGAACGATGCGAGAAATGCCGCAGTTGTCCATCTCTTCATATTCTACATTTATCACACGTATCCTTTCTTCCATCTATTTCTTGACACGTCTTTTGTAACCGTTGCTTTTCAACCGCTCACGTCTTTTCGCATTAATGGTGTTTATTTCTTCGAGTAAAAAATCTTCTTTATATATTCTTCTTACTCTTCTTTCTATTTTCTTTTTACTTTCTCTTCTCTTTTTACTCTCTCATCTCTGCAACTCTATTGTTCTTCCGTAAGTTCTGCTACTGTAATTCTTCCTTCTTTAATTTTCTTACTTCTCATCCATTCCCATACTCTATATTCAGATATGCCTCCAAGCGGTCAAAATCATGAGAAAACTTTTAAGGAAACCCAAAAAGATCTTGCCGAGAAAGGTTTTACACTTTCTACCATTCCTGGTGAAAGTGCCAAATCAATTCTTTCTATCAAACTTTTCTCTGATCAACATTGTGATGATCAATCAATCATAGTTTCGTTGGGTCAAATTCTCGCAGGTCTCCCCTTTCCTCTTTATGACCCAGATATTCCTCTGTTCTATGAAATTCTCGCTCACTCGGGATTTTTGCGAGCTATCTTCCAACTGAGTGGGGATTGCATCCTTCTGATGCTGGAGTTCGCTAACCGTGGTGCTGGTAAAGGATATCTTTACTCTAAAGAACATAGGGATCCTAAATTCGCAGATTTGGAGATAATCGCGGAAAAATACACAGTAACGAGTTTCTTTGAGAATTATGAATTGATCTCCATGAAAAAAGAGAATACTCGCTGGGGTATTCACCTGAAGAGGAAAGATAATATTGATGAAGGTAAAATAATCATGCAAGACATTGATTGGTATTCGGGTAAGAACACAACTCCTCGCCAATCCAAAGATGATAAATGGTGTGTTTTTCCCTTGATGCTGAAAGGATCTTCATTGTTGGGTCAAATGTTCTTCCTGAGAATCTCGCTACAACCTTGGGTATTCTCTTGGCCCGAGAAGGAGAAAGAGGTATGTTTCTTCCAGTTTTGCCCACTTTACATTTCTTTATTTATCTTTATTCTTTTGTTCGCTGATTCTTGCGAAATTCTACAGATCCAGAAACTGAAAGATAGCTATCACAGGACTGGGAAGGTAGTACCTTGTTAGCTCTTCGCTCATACACAGATGAGTTAAGAAATATTCTCTTATGATTTTAAACAGTATACTGTTTCCTCTATTTCTTATTTCTATCTGTGTGTGAAGATTATTGCTGAAATAGAAGAGCCTGCCAATGTTGCGAAGACTGGTGAAAAAGGCAAAGGTGCTCTTCGTAGGGAAAAACCAACTGCTCCTCCTTCAAAGAAGAGAAAAATCTGTTCTTCCTCTCCTTCAAATATTCATTCTCATGAAAACTCCGAAAATGATGAGGATGATGAGGATAATGATGACCTTACTGCAAATGAAGATTCTCCATCTGAATTTTCTATGGCTAAGCTCTCTGGCCTCTTTCCTGATTCTTTGCAAGGAATGAGAGATAATCAATTCGCTAATACCTGCAAAGATCTCGTTACGATTTGCGATGTTCCTTTAAGAATCAAATCAAGATCACTGTTGCGAACTTTAAGAACAACGCTCTGCATTTTCGCAATCAAACTATTCAAATGGTTTGTGATGACCATAATATTCCTCACTCTGATTATCCTTGTCTCTTTGAGGAGATCCCAGAGAACATTCCTAGTCTAACTATCTCTGATAGCGAAGCTGATGATGAAGAATCTGGTGGTGATGAAGGTTCTGATGGTGATGAAAGTTCTGATGCAGACGAAGAAGGGAACAATTCTGATGAAGATGATGAAGGATAAACTAAGAAGTAGTCTTTGTTTCTTTCTTTGATCTTCTGTAATATTTGTACATTTATTCCTTCTTTCTGTATATTTGCAAATTCTTTTGATTCCCCATATTCCTTAACATATGAGTTTCTTTCATTTTGACCTGCATTCATTAAAACAATTCTTCCTTGCAATACAGTTAATCAACATAATCATTAATTTTTGGCGTAAATCTATCATATGGAGACAAATAACATTTTCTAATTTCATTCATTCCCATACTTGCCTCTGTTATTTGTATCCAAATGAGAGATTTTTCGCAATCATATGCGAAGTGAATTTTGATTCTTTTCAAAATCTCATTCATGTGTGGTCTTATTTTTCCTTCCTAGTTAAAGGTCTTATTATTCCACCTCTTGTCATTGCGACAAAATCGCAGGACGTTCTTGCACTTTCATGCAAAGACCCCTTGATCTTGCCTTAACTATTTCTTTTGTATTATGGCCTCTTCAGGAATGTTGCGACAATATGACAGGCCTAAATATTCTTGCAAAAATAAATCCATATGACATTGCCGTCTTGCGATGAAATCGCAGGACGTCTTCGCACTTTCATGCGAAAACCCATTGATCTCGTCTTATCTTTTTCTTTTGTATTATTGCCTCTTCAGGATTGTCGCATAAATATGACAAGCCTTAATACCCTTGCGAGTAAAAGCCTTATGACATTTGCGTCTTAAGAAACTTATCAGCTCCCTAATGGAGGGTGCCTCCCTTATCATCCCCCTGGTTGCCCCTTTAAGGAGGCGTACCTCTACCGTACAAGGTTGGCTCCTCCCATCCGGTCTTAACAACAACCAGTTGTTTTCGCAGCCTCTTATCCCTTTTACCTATAGGGTTTATGGTTACGAGACTTCACCCTAAGTGGGGTTTTCTTCGGGTCGAGTGCAGTATAAGCCAAGAATTGTCAAAAATGGCAAGGTACGCTCCAGACGCCCCTGGCACTCTTGACTCAACCGTGTACCTCGGCGCCTTGGTCAGATTCTTCACTCCTTGGGAGAGTCCTTATTACCTTAGTCGCCCAACCTAAGTCATATGCTTAAGATGAGAATCCAAGGTGCCTCTCCCGGATGGGCTTTATTGACCCAAAATCTCCATGACTCAGGTTCCGGTGGCGGTGTAGCCTTTCCCTTGGCCATGCAACAGGTACCCCCTTATATGACGTACTTTAGGTCTTACATTTGCCTCTTGCGAAATTTTATTCGCGAACTAGGGTGTACGCCATAAAGGTTCGCCCCTTTATCTTTTGTCATTGTTCTCTGATTGTCTTCTGTAGAATTCATTATCTGCGAGATTCTCGCACATCATCATATCGTATTTGCATTTCGCAATCTCAATTTTGTCATTCAATAAAATGTATTTTTGAGAATTTTATTTATTGTGAAAGTGTCGCAACAAATTAATCATTCATACATTTCTTATTTTTATTACCTTTGCCATCCTCTGCTTCTTTGTTATTTTCTGCTACTGCTTCCTTGGTAGTGAGATGTTCACCATTTTTTTATTCTGAGCTAGCATTAGTTTCGCAATATCTCTTCTTCTTTTCCTTCGATTGCATCCACCATCAATTTCTCACTTCTTTGTATCTCTTTGATTTTGTGTCGCCAACTTTCCTTCTTGTTTGCTCTTCCTTCGCAGCATTCTACCTCAGTTTCGTAACACCTTTTTCCTTCAACCCAATCTCCCTTTATGATTCTTACACCGCTGGGGTGAGGGAATTTGATGCACTGATGGAAAGTTGAAGCTACACCTAGTATCCCATGTATCCAAGGTCGACCAATTAATGCATTGTAGGGTGACTCTACGTCAACGACACTGAACAGGATTTCAGAAGATATTCCCTTCAATGGAATACACATAGTAACCTCCCCTTTAGGCTTGTTGGCAGTACCATTAAAACCATATATCTTATATGTTGATGGTATAAGATCATCATCTCTTCCTCCATAGTTTTATAAGTATGATAAAATAAGATGTTCACGGAGCTTCCAGTATCGATTAAAATCCTATTAATTTCCCATGAATCTTCAGCTTCATCATCCTCATTTTCTTTCGGTTTTGGATTAATTTCTAATTTTACTACCAACGGATTATCATGTACCTCTTCATCTTCGGGGATTTCTTCTGCGGTAAAAGAAATAATATGTTTCTGCCATTCCTCTAGTGGCGAGATTTTCGCAATATTCATAATTTATCTTCCATCATTATCTCTTGCGAACACTCTACTCAAAACATTTTCATGAAAATCTTCAATTGTCTTGTATGAATGTACGATAGAGTGACAAAATAGATTATTTGCTTTTGCACCAACTTCTATAAAGAATGTTTTCTTCTTTTTCATCATGTTTACTTTGTGATACTCTGGTGGTGGTGGCAATGGTTGAGATTGTGGGTGCCCTACCAAAAAGTGGTTTAGTTTTCCTTGATCTATCATTCTCAGAATAATTCTTTTTACATTTCTGCAATCATTTGTAGTGTGTCCATGAAAATGATGATAAGAACATAACTCATGACTTCTGTGGTTTGGAGGTGGTTCCGTTCCCATATTCCATGGTGTTGGTATATTATCCATCAAAATTATAGCTTCCCATATTTTCTCCACACTTGAATTTAGAGGTGGCATCTTGATTTCTTCCCATACTACCTTGTGACCTCCTTGTCCTCTATTATAGTTTTGTCTTTGACCTCCATAAGTTTCTTGCGGTTGGTCGAGTATTTGAATCTTGTTATTTCCACCACGATTGTAGAAATTTCTTTCTCTTTCATACTCCTCTTGATCTCGGCTTCCCATAGCCACCAGTTTCTGTTGATTGTTGTCCGTTACCTTCTCTTGTTGTATTTGTGAAGTGCTCGCAACTGTGTTTATTAGTTTAGATAATAAGCTTGCATTCAATGCTTGTGAACTGGTGTTCGCAACTGGGTATGATTCCATTTCATTTTGCCTTTCCTCTAGAGAAATATATTCTTACTGAAGTTCTCGCAATTCAGTCATTGTGATCGTATTCTTGACTCTGAAAATTTGGATATGCAATAGGTTGGCTGCAAACATAACATTGATAAATGATAAGATAAGATATCTCTCATCCACACGGACAGCCATTTCGCTACACATACTCCTCCATCTTTTAGTTAGGTGCCTCAAACTTTCGTCAATCCTTTGTTTTAATCCAAACATGTCTTCAATACCAGGTCGTGAAGAATTATTACTTATATATGCCCCCAGGAACGTAGTATGCAAATGATTGAAGGATGTTATTGTATTCTTTGGTAGACCTTCGAACCATTTTAACGCTTCCCCTGTTAAGCTGGATGCAAAAAACTTGCACAATACAGCATCATGATTTTCCCATTGTAACATGCACCTCACGTAGGCTTTAATATGTTGAATTGCACAAGTTGTTCCATCAAAAATGCTGGTCAATGCGGGCAAATTTCATTTCGGAGGTATTCCTCCTAGTTGTACTTCCCTTGTAAATGGAGTTTTCGCAGCTTCTTCTATAGCTTCATCTAATTGTCTTCTGCCTACCTCTCCTCTATTATTTAGCAATCCTCTCATTTCTTCTAATTCTTTCAATATTTGTTTATTTTCACTTGAACTCTGATCCATTGGTCTTTTTAATTTCGCCTCCCTTCTTCTGCGTTCATGTCTTTCTTCTCTCGCGAAATTTTGCATTTCTTCTTCATCATCCTCATCTCGTCTTCTTCTGCGATTCTCTTCCTCATCTCTATCTTGAATTCGCATATGATGATGTCTCTCATTTTCCCCTCCATGATTTTGTTCATTTCTCATCAATTTCATTTGCTGTCTTTTAGCCATCCTCTGTACTCTATCATACTCTTCATTGATATTACCGTTATTCTAGTTTTGTGTTCGTCTTCTTTCTCGATTGTCGTGATTGTTCTGGAGAATTGTTTCCTGGAGCTCTTGTTCTTCCATTTCCGCTGTCAATCTTTCATGTTTGCAAATTAAACGTGCTTGTTCAGCGTAATGTCTTTCAATTTCTTCTTCAATCGTTTGTTGATTTCTTTGAGCTTCTCTCTCATGTAAAATTCTCCTTTCTTCCTCTCGATTCCCTTCGCCAACTTGATTATTTCGTCCCTGACGTTGTCCATTCTCTTGATTTCTATCATTTTGCCTATCATCAAAAGTTTCATTTTGTGGAATGTAACGATCATCAGTCCTTTCTCTATCTTCGCGATGTTCTTCATTATGATTTGATATTTCTTCTCGAATATTATTTCCAGCATTAGCTGTGGGTGATTTTCGCCTCATCTCTCTTCTAGTCGATCTTGAATATGATTTTGTAATACTTCTCGATCTTCTACTCTGTAGTCTCATATTTTCCATCCTCAATTCGTGATTTTTCCTTGTTAGATTTGCACGTTCTTCTACCTCAGCTCTTCTTTCTTCATATATTCTTCGTCTCAACGTTTCTAACTCTCCAATTTCCTCATCTCCATGAATTATTCCTTCATCTTCTTCTTGATTTCTCTCTACTTGTCTATGGTTTCTGGTTTGCTGCTCTTCTTCTACTTTTTCTGCGGAATTTGATTGCCAAGTGTGTATACTCACCTTATCATAATCTATATTCCTTCCTTGTACTAGTGTTTGCTGAACTGGTGGTTGAATTTGATTTTCTCCATTATTTCTCATTCTAGTAGATTATCCCATTTCACTTCTTTCCCTTCCAGCAATTCTTTTGCTTCTTCTAACAGTAGTTGGTTGGTATGATGTATTTCTTCTTCTAGACATTTCTTCAATATTAATGAATTGCAAGAGATTATGTAAAATTCTTAATCAATTCTAGAAAAAGGAGGGTAGCAATGAATGCGAAATCGCTCAACCAATGGGAAGCGATTCTGAAGAAGGAAGAAATGGCAACTTTGTCTTTTGTAACTCCTCACTCCAAATCTTCACAAATATCAATATTAATCTTCAATTTTTTCTAGAATAATCTTCAATCCTCCCTGTTTCTAGCGCCATTATGTAGTTGCAGGAAATCCTACACTACACCGCTCACAAGATTTCATTAACATTCAACTCATTTTTGGATTAACAATCTTAATTTTATTGATCAATCTTTGAACAATTTTACAAGAAAAGATAAAGGAATCAAGAATAACCACTGCTCTAGATTTTCTCTCTCCTATTTACTTGCTTTTCACTCAAAAAAGATCTCCCTCTTTCCTTTACCACTGAACGACTATTTATAGGGAATTACATAGTGGATGACAGCTAATATGTCCTTTATTCTCGGATACGGCTTGCGACATTCTCGCAACCTTACAAACGTTAATCTCGCAAACTCTCTTATTTTCGCAGGACCATCACATTTTTCTCATGATTTTAGCTGACGTCGTTTAGAATGTCATTTCTGAAATTGTTCTGCGACGCTGTTGTGTTGTGTTGTGTTGTTGATAATTTCGCTGAGGAATTATTGCTGCGAGATTCTGATCCTACAGAATGGGGGCTGAGTTGCTTTCGGATGAATCCGATCCTAATGTATAAACTTGAATTGTGAAACTACTGGCAATTTGACAATCGGAAATTCTAACCACTTTGTAATCGTCAATGTTGCCATCGTAACCAAATCCATATCTAACTCTAAAATAACCATTAATTACTGGTATTTTCTTAAATTCCCTAGTAGATGGACTACATATACAAATGTTATTTTCCTTGCTACAATCAAAGGGTGTATTATTACTCGTATAGCTGCTTGAAATAAGTAATAAGCAAAGCAAGCCATTATAAGGACCAGTAATACAAATTGTTGTACCTTGGCAGTTTCCTCATATTCGAAAGGGTTATCCTTCAGAACAGTCACACTATGTACATATTGACTTGTTAAATCTGACGACGATAATAATGAAGCGTAATCTATGGAGTATATCAAGTTCATAGGGTTCATTATATTCCTGTCGTACTCACTAAACATGAATCTGGGGTTGTTTCTTTGGACATTGAGGTGAAACTTAATAACATTAGGGCTACATATCAGATTACGCCAAAGCTTGAATACACACTTACATGTTAGAATGGACTTCACTGGTAACCTCACGAGGATGATTTCATGGATTTCTTCGGGTAGGCTTGACAGTGACATAGTTTCTTTTTGTCGTAAGGATGTAGGATTCTGATGCGCAACATGGAAATTAGGCTGTTTATATAGACTTATGAAACCCTAATTTACAAAAAAAAAAAAAAAAGTAGGAATTACTGGCTAGTCCAGTTCTAGTAGACTCAGTTAATGGCTAGTCCACCCGTGGAAAAGATTTACTTTCTAGTCCAAAAACTTCATGGAGACTATAAAGTGTATTTTATAAATTCTTAAAACACCCTTCCAGGTCTAATTAGTATCAACACATGTAAATGTTACTAGTAGTATGTTACTACATACTAGTAGTATCAATACGGTGATACTACATATTAATATGTACTGTACTAGTAGTAACAAAAATAGCTTATTGTTACTAGTAAATTATGTAACTACTTTACTATACTAAACTAGTATACTAGTATACTATTATATACTAGTATACTAGTAGTAAAATATGTAGTATCAATACATAACAAATTTTTTTTGATATGTAGTATCAATACATAACATACTACATATCAATATGTAGTATCAATATATAACATACTACATATCAAACATACTACATATCAATATATAACATACTACATATCAATATTTAGTATCAATACATAACATACTACATATCAATATCTAGTATCAATATATAACATAATACATATCAATATATAACATACTACATGTCAATATGTAGTATCAATACATAACATACTACATATCAATATGTAGTATCAATACATAAGATATTACTACTAGTATACTAGTTACTACTAGTATACTACATACTACATATGTTATTACTACATACTAGTTACTACTAGTATATTACATACTACGTATGTTATTACTATATACTACATACTAGTTACTACTAATTACTACTAGTATACTAGTTACTACTATATACTACATACTAGTATACTAGTTACTACTAATATATACTAGTATACTCATATGTAATATGTAGTAACATATGTATTATTACACATAATGTTATATACTAGGGTTAGTAGAGTAATTTTACTCTTTTCAAAACTTTTTTGGATTAGGGAGTAAATATTTTTGGTGCTGGACTAGCCAGTAACCTGGGTCGGATTTTCTGGACGAAACAGTATCCCTCAAAAAAATATCTCCCCAGTATCCCGAATATGGGTCGGAACAAAATAAGGGCAACTAGAGTTTCACAAAAACTAAGCCAATGGCCATTTGGCCACGCTAGGAATGGTTTTCACTTATTTCTTCCCATTTGGGGTGTTGAGAAACAAATATTCAGGATTTATAAAGGGGATACCAAATCCCCAAGCATATCTGGTATGAACCTTGTTGCATTTATCTAAATCCTTTACTACCCATTCAAAAATTAAATCATCAACCCCAGTAAAATCGCGGTCGGACTCATAAGCATGGTGCATCATTCCGGTTACTGTGATTTGAGCAAAAGATTCTGTATTGTTACCAATGATTCTCGTAACATGTAAATTGAATCCTGCTTGTCCATTGCCATTGGGAATTGTTGCCTTACAACAACTATTACCAACACAGGGAGATGGGATATACCTATGGATCCGTCGGTACAAACAGATGAAGAAAACCCTCCTTATATAAAACCTTAGGGCAACTGCAGTGGTGCGATCAAAACCAAAGATCAAAGATCAAAAAAAAGACCAAATTTTGGGTTTAGTCCGTGTTGTGACGCAACGGTACAGGATTAAAATTTCGTCAGGCGGACTTTAAAAGTCCGCCCCTTTTTTTTTTTCATTAGGCGGACTTTAAAAGTCCGCCCCATTTATATTCCATCAGGCGGACTTTAAAAGTCCGCCCGTTTTTTGTAAAACTCCATCAGGCGGACTTTATAAGTCCGCCCATTCTTTTCCAAATTCCATCAGGCGGACTTTAAAAGTCCGCCCATTCTTTTTCTTTTTTATTTAATTTCAATTTTCATCGGGCGTAATTTAAATCTCCGCCCGTTAACAAGCGTAAATTTATGTTACGCCCAGCATCAAACGTACTTTAAATTTACGCCCGACTATATCAGAATTTGGGATTTGGTCGCGACCATATTTGGTCTGGAATTTGATCTTTGGTCCAAATTTGATCTTTACTCCGTCCCACTGTGTTAGGATCTCATCCCATAAATTGGGTTATACTCGCCCACTGTGGATGCTCTTAGACATATTTTTGACCCAATGGCAAGCGTTGGAATAGTACGTCTGTAGAGATTTGCTGTTTGGTAATGGAGTCCCGCTCTCTACAGAAATATGCTAGACTTTCAAGTTCGAAAAGTTTCCTTCTGCGACTCTTGTTAAATTTTGATTGGACCTTTATGTCTTTGTTTTGAGCCCAACAAGATTAACCGATTAAATAAAGTGAAAACTACAGGGAGAACCATTCTCCCTGATGTTTCTACTGTGAAACCCACGCTCCCAAAACTACAGGCGCGCACCCAAATTCTGGAAGAAAATTATTCTCAAACCCAAAATATATAAAATTCTGTTTCTGTCTTTTTTTTTTCTTCTTCTTCTTCGTCTTTTTTTCTTCTTCTTCTCCACTATACCTAGATCTCAGAAAAAGGGAGAGATTCGACTGATTTCGAGAAAAAATTCATGCCTAAATTCGATTGATCTCAACAGCAGCACCAAATCGTCTTCTTCTTCGAACTAACGACGAACACTCTTACTACCGATTCTCTTCATTACAATTTAAATTCACTACTGTTATTAATTGTAGCAGCAAAAATCCCTAAATGGGTTTGTAGAACACGGATTGGTCATCATAGATTTATGATCAAAACTTGTTTTCAATGAAGATTTTGAAATGAATTTCAGATTTTTATGAAACTCTTAGCCGTGAATTGAGTTGGAGTAAGCAATACTGGATGAGTTGTGAAGAAGGTTTAATTGCAGATGATGGTGTAAATACATGAAAGAAGATGATGGTGTAAATACATGATTTTGACCAAGAGCCCCCGAGTAACTGAAAGATAATGGTTTGCGTGGGAGTTAATGAAACATGAAAGAAGTTGATGATGTGGTTATGACTGCATAACATGTCATTCAGTCGAGAAACTGTCTGCATAACATGTTATGCATTCGTGAAAATGGATGCATAACCTGTTATGCATCTACAAAATTTGTTGCATAACTTTTTATGCAGTCCAGAAAACCTGCATAACCTGTTATGCAGGTTTAATTGCAGATGATGGTGTAAATACATGAAAGAAGATGATGGTGTAAATACATGATTTTGACCAAGAGCCCCCGAATAACTGAAAGATAATGGTTTGCGTGGGAGTTAATGAAACACGAAAGAAGATGATGATGTGGTTATGACTGCATAACATGTCATTCAGTCGAGAAATTGTCTGCATAACATGTTATGCATTCGTGAAAATGGATGCATAACCTGTTATGCATCTACAAAATTTGTTGCATAACTTGTTATGCAGTCCAGAAAACCTGCATAACCTGTTATGCGTCCGAAAATATGGCTACATAATGCATTATGCATCGAGAAAATAGATGCATAACCTGATATGCATCCGTAAATATGGATGCATACTGCATTATGCATCAATTTTTTATATGTACGGCTAAAATCAACCAAAACAATGGTTACATAACTTGTTATAGATGCATAGCTTTGTTATGCAGTCGAAAAGATGGTTGCATAATTCGTTATGCGTCTGCAGAATGTGTTATGCATCGTTTTTGGTGACTGCATAATGGTTAAGTATCAAGTTTTCAAAAAATTTCCCTAAAATGAGGATCACCTCCGATTTTTTCGTTAAAAACAAAAATTTGATATTCGTGTTTGTACTCGTTGCGTAGCTCTTTTAAAAAGATTTCCAACGATATAAAATTTGTAAAATTTTAAGGCGCGGATTTTTAGATATGTTATGTCCAAATTGCGCTGCCAATTATACCCCTGAAAAAGATAGTATGCATAACGAGTTATGCCTGAAAAGATAGTATGCATAATCAGTTATGTATTGATTCATATAATAATTTCATATAATTATGGGTGTCACGGTATACAAAATTAATTGTGGGCCTGAGAACGAGAATATTATTTTTTTTGGGTCTCCCCTAATTTCCCCAAAAAGTGTTCACTCGTCCACTTTTTTGTTAGAGTTTTCTTTTTTTGAAATTTCATATCTTCGGTAAGTGTCTTAGGATTAGAATTTCTTAGATTTTAAATCAGGTAATAACTAGAATTACTTCGGTACGTCTAGTAATTGTACTCTTGCTTGCATATTTGTTATTGTTTCTTCTTGATATATAGATCTCCTCATTGTGCTTTTTCTTTTCTTTGTCTCACGCTTCTGGCCGCCAGTTTCAATATCTGAAGATCATATATGGCTCCAACAAGGCGGAGAGTTTCTAAGGGTAATACTAATAATGATCACGGGATGTCTTGGTCGCAGTCGATCCATGAGACTGTGAAAGGTTCTCATGAGTATAAGATAAAAGGATATTCTCTAGCAAAGGGAATGGGAGCTGGTGAATACATGGCTAGTGGCGAATTCACAGTTGGTGGTCATGAATGGGTTATACTTTTTAATCCAGACGGCAATACTGAAGATAGCAAGGAGTACGTATCCGTGTACCTTGAGTTAGTAAGCCCTGGACAAGAAGCAGTTAGGGCACTGTTTGAATTTAAATTACTGGATCAAAGCGGAAAAAACAAATACGGTACTGCTCCAGATCGATATCTAAGGACGTTTGAGACAGGAAGGACAATGTGGTACGTACCCTCGAGACACGCTTAGGCACTTTTTTGTTGTTTTCTCTTTTCAGTTTCATTAATAAAATCTTAACCTTTTTTTAAAAAAAAAATAATTGTGGTACGTACCTCGTTCGGGGGTTTTCCACTGTGTATTTTATGAAACTCTCATAACATATCTTTGTCGTTAAATTTGGCATATTTAAAAGCTTCAATCAAGCTCGGTATTTACTGCTCCATTTTAGGTAGACACATTTAGAGTGTGCTCGGTTCGAATTTTAAATATAGTTTTTTGGCAAGTTAGTTACTTATTGAAGAAAAGTAATTAGGTCCGAGTCCCTTGCTCATTTCCAAACTGGGTATTGTTGTACTAAGAATGATTTAACAGGGGTGTATTGGATTAGTGGATACGGAGAATCACGAATACATATTTTGGGATGCCTAGTGTGCATAAATGACGTTTCCATACTGATTAATTTCAGGGGATGGGATGAGTATATGAAGAGGTCGGACTTGGAGACCTCGACTTTTCTCAAGGATGATTGTCTTAGCATCCATTGTGCCGTCGAAGTAGTAGTGCAAAATCATGTAGAAAGCTCGGGTTGGCGATAATTCCTTCAAAGCCCATAAGTCGTTTCTTGCAGCTCGATGTCCCGTATTTAAAGCTCAGTTTTCTGGATTGGTGGGTAACCCAGACATGGAAACTGTAACCATTGAAGAGTTTGATCCCTTTGCATTTAAGGTATGGATTTTAACAATTCATCAAAAACACAATACCATATATGTTCTACCTCTATGCATAGCTTTACCGGTTCCTCCACATTAAAATTATATGATGTGTTGCAGGCCATGTTGCTATTCTTGTACTCAGATGAAATTCCTGAGCCAAGTGAACTTTCTGATTTATATTCTCACTGCACTTCAACTACAATTATGCGACATTTGTTAGCTGCAGCAGATCGCTTTGTTTTTGCCCGATTGAAAGTCATGTGTGAGGCAAAATTATGTGAAGAAATAACTACAGATTCCGTGGCAACAACGCTAGGCCTAGCAGACCGATACCAGTGCTTGCAACTTAAAACTGCATGTCTAAACTTTGCAGCTAAACCCGAAAATTTGGAAGGTGGGTGTTATATTTAAATTTCTGAAAAAGTAGTTAGCTATTTGTATAGACTTCATGAGGGATGCCAAGTGTGTCTGTTCAGTTTCGGAATATTTAAGTTCTTACCCATTAAATATTTTACCTGTAGAGGTTATGAAGTCTGACGGGTTTGCACATTTCGACAAGAGTAATTCCTCTCTTTTGATTGATCTGTTGAAGGCTAGTGCAGTGTTAAATAAAAAATGAAGCCTAATACTTTGCAGGAAAAGAATGTCGGAAACATAAACAGCAACAACAACACACCTACTGCAACACCAACACCCCTGAAATTTCTACAAGTTGTCCTTAAAATGTCTGTGGCTCTTGTTAGATATGATTGAACCTTTATGTCTTTGTGTTGAGCCAAACAAAACTAAGCGGTAAAAGCGTAAAAAGTTTTCCCTAGAAAAATTAACGTTACCTCAATTTCTGTTTAGAATTGGCAGATAGT
>NC_039361.1:12269611-12331152 GCF_003573695.1 Papaver somniferum
ATATATATATATATATATATATATTTTTTGACTTAAAAGGTTAATTTTATGTATAGAAAAGGAAAAAAGAAACAAGATGAGAGCCCCTAAGCGGGTACAAAGGATGGTTTGGAACCAACCAAAACAAAGAGAACAACGACCCTTTCACTTATAGTGAAAAGAAAACAAAAATCAAAACAAAGAAACTTAACAGGCACTAAAAAAACTAAGAGAGCCCCTTCTTCTTTTGAGATCTATGCCCTCTCCCCAACTGCTCTTGTTTGTTATTTGAGCTTCCGTGATTCCCATTCCAGATGAGTCTTTGAAGTTCTCTATCCTTTCTCTTTATATCTCTCTCATTTCTTTTAGAGATCTTGTCTTCAAAGGACAAGCAATTCAACTTTCTCTCAACTCACAATCATCCAACTCTTCACTATCTTCTTCAACCTCTTCTATTATGACTTTATCTGCAGTAGCCATCTTTGAAGGGGCAGAAACTTCCGTCTTCTGAGCTGCTAGGTTCCTGCTATCAATGGGAAATCTACTTTCCTCTCTGAAATCACTTAGCATCAAAAAAGGATTCCTTTTTGGAGAATCCATTGTCTTGGTAATCTTTTTTGGAGATGGCGCTTGAGTAGTTCGTTTTTTAGGAGGAGATTTAACCTTAGTATACTTCAACTCTCCCTGTACAGAGTCGGATGGATTTAAGCTCCCTCCACTACTGCCAGATTTTTCTAATGCTAATGTTGAAGTCGCTGACATTTGGTTGGAATGATCAACAAGCAAAGTCCGTTCCTCTACATCTTTGCTGCCACTTGCTGGAGCACTAGACTCTTTAACCCTAGCTGAGATAGAGCCAAATGCAGCAACTGAGCTAGTGCTAGCAGTAACTGCCTCCTTAGTCACACCGGTTGAGCCTAGACTGCCACCATTCTCAATGACTTGGATTTCTGTACCCTGACTCGCCCATTCCTTCCAAGTTGAGAGACATTGGAATTGTCCCCAATTGTTCCTTTAAAAGTTTCTCCTTGCTGCTCGCCACAAACATCACCTTCCATCGCTCTTGATTGTTTTTTCTCATTGACCTTTCAAAAAATTTAGGATTCAATTTAGGCTTCAGTTTCTTTGTGCAGTTTTTAGACGAGTGTCCAAAAACTTTACAAGATTCACACTTTGGGGGTTTCCATTGATATTATACGGGCATTTCCAAGGAAATCTTCCCATCAATCATTAAGGGTATACTCGCAGGGTAATGGAAATCAACATCCACTTCAACACAGATCCTAGCATATGATAGTCTTGTTGTCATCAGGGTGCAGTCATCATCAAGTAGTGGTTTCCCTAAGTAATTAAAGATTAAGCTCAAACCCTCATTATCCCACATGTGCAAAGGTACCCCAAATATCAATACCCAGATGGGTAAAGTTCTAATGCTAGATATTGATGATTCAATCAAATTAGACCAAGGCCTTAAGGTGAAGAGACAGTTTGAGATGTAAAAAGAGCCTAATTCTAGTACCTTTTTACGATCTTCATCATCTTTGAACTCAAATATGAAAGCACAGTTTCCATGAAGTTTGATACTTACCTCATTCTTTAGCTTCCAGTGTTTTCTAACAGCATCCTTGACTGCTGGAAAAGATAATCTTTTTCCAACACAAAAACCCACAACATACTCCTCACATCTTTTGATTCCTTTAGTAAAATCCCCAGCTGAGTAATCCACCACTCTCTGACCTTAAGTTCTGAAGGTGGAGTGAATTTCATTGAAGGTTGAGGTGTGATTGGTTTTGCAGGAGGGAAAAGTGTTCTCCGATCATCTGAGTTTGGGTTAGAATTAACCCCAATAGCTCCATTCTTTGAGCTTTTCTCCAAAACACTGTTGCTTTCAACTTCACCATGAATGATAATCTCGGTGTTCATGTGATTTTTATCACAATCAGTTCGATCCATCCCTATTTGTGATGAAACACCAGTTCTAGGGTTTGCTGATAAAACGCCATTAACACCATAAGTTTTATTTAGAGAGGGGAAATCCACTGACCCAAAGTTTGTTTCTCCATCAATCGAAGTTCTTGCCTCTCCTAAGCTCAGATTTGATTTCAAAATTGGTTTTGGTTGAGAAGAAATTTGAATATCCATTGTATTTCCTCCAATATTAAAAGTGTACGTACTGAAATCTTGCAGTTCTAGTTAAAATGTTCCGAGACATCTTTTAACGCTTGGAGTACACAAATACACAATTGTATATTTTATCTCCAAAGTCCAAACTAGTGTTTTACTCTGCCTGCAGATCGTGTGCGTCCCGATGTGCAACAAGCCAGTAAAATTCAACTTCACGTGTCTTGTATGGATCGAAGCACCTCAATAGCACAAGCTCATCCTGATAATCTATTGACAGAATAAACTCCCGATTATTTCCAGGCAATGCAAATGGAGATCAATCAAACCACCCATTGGAAGACAACGTCGGTGCAGGCATTCTCAAGATACTTATATCTAACTTGTAATAGAAATAGATAGATCATAACGACTCTACAAATACTTTATCTGCATAAAAAACTAGAAGAGATTAATTGAAAAATGATAGTACAGAAGAAAGAATGCAGATCAATAATAAAAATAACAGAAAAATTATTAACAAAAAGCATAAGATAATTTGTTTGATTACCTGAATCATATACGACTTAATTCTCTTCTTTTATGATGATCCTTTTCCTAAAATAAGTACCCGAATGAAGTGAAACTAGACTCTCTATGTGATTCACCGCAGTTGTATTATATATCTTCGTGCTTTCAGTAAAGACGTTGATGCTCAATAGCCTGTCCATTTCTATGTCAAGTGTAACTACTGGAAATCCAGTAGTACACCCAAAAGAAAAACAACCAAGATCTAAGACATATTTCTAAGGAAACAAAATATAAGTTCTTGGACACAAGGAAACCCTAATTTCACTCTCTCTACTAAGCCCTTTTTCTCTCCAAAATCCGATCCCCTATTACTTGCCCAAGGACCTCTATTTATAGGCCAATCAACCCTAATGGGGTACAGCTTATTTTACTTCGCCGAGTTCTTTCGGGAGTGCTTTATACTTCGCCCGGGCCATTTTTCATAAAGTTTTCCCCCTTTCCCTATATTCACATGGGTTTGTCGGGACACCTGCCTCTTTTCTTGCTCCCCAATATATCTACTTCGTGGGTTATCTTTTTTGCCAAGTTATTGTACTTCGCCCTTTCTGTTTCGTCGTTGATATCTTGTTGGGTAATCTAATTCGGTCTTTCGTATCTTATACTCTTCGTGCAAATCTCTTCGCATCCCCTTAGTACTTCGTGGGACTGATTGGTGATGAGTTAATTCTGACATTGGAATTGACAAGTCCTTGACTGAGATCTTTAAGTTAGATTTCCTAGTCATGCTTCTACCTTTTGTGTTCGACAAGTGGCGAGTCTATTTCGTGTACCCACATTTTTCCTTTTCTTATTCCATACGAGCCATACGAGAATGGAATAAAAACCCACTATAAGAAAACTTGGATTTAGCAACTATTTTCTTACCAACTGCAATTGATGGAAGTCTTCAGCAACAATGTTTTGTAACTAAAAACAGCTCCGGTTGGACGAAGCCTCTAACCACCAGTTTTCCAGCAACGAGAGTAGGTGAAACTCTTTAGTAACAATGTCTTAACAACAAAAATATCATATTTATCGTTATTATACTATAACCACCATGATTGGACGATCAGATTGTACCCCTAGAAGGTATATATTTTTTGTGACTATTCTTGCCCACCAAAACAATCTGTTGGTAGACACCTTAACCAACCATCAAATTGTAGGCGTTTCAGAAGCTTTCAGCCACGAGAATTTGACAACTACAAAGTACAACAGAGGGTGAATAGTTCAAGCCGCTAACTGCATCCACCAAGTCAGTCTATTGGTATACAATTATACCAATCCACTAGTTCGTTAGTGTGGTTAGTAGCTTTCAGCCACCAGATATGGCAACTGTTGGTTAGTACAGATAACAAAATGCACTGATTTGAGCTTGAGTCATCATAATTAAAACTTCTCGGCAAATTAGTATCATAATATTGATGAACAACGAGTTAACATAAGACTGGCCAACTAATCCATCTAAGGGATAGACGAAAGCAAATGATATAAAAAATTTATTGAGGAGCTGTGGAGGAGTCCCTAAGACACATGACTTTTCTGAACTTCGAAACCCTAAGATACATGACTTTTCTCAACTTCAAAAACCGACAATGCTAAGCTCTGTAAATGTGATATGTGAGAATTTCAGTTTTAATATTTTTTGTACTTTCAACCATTTCATAAAACTTAAAATTTTTGATGTTGTAAGATATGACCTAGAGTATTCTAATGTACTGACTGGAGGTGGTTCTTACTAACTTGGATAAGAACTAACGATGGCGCAACAATCGAGATTAGAGCTATAAAATCAACAATATCAGATGTATTCTCAAGTTCAGTTGGGTGAAGTTCCTACAATCGGTATAACTTTCTACAATTTGAGGCTTGTCCCGCTGAGGTCATAAATAAATTTTCAAGAATTGAAAAGTCGGTATAATATTGATATACCCAGATTCAAGTGTTTGCCTACACTATTTTCAACTAGTAATCATCTTTTTTGGTTTGTTTTGAGAAGACTCACTCAAACGTAACATCTTTTACAGCATATTTGTTTGCATCTCACTGTTCGTACGGATCCCAGTGCAACATTTGACTCGACGTGAGTCATATTTCAAATGTTTTTTGTTTATTTATTGGGAGTCAGATTTGACTCGCTATCTGACTCAGACCTAATTCCTGACTCATGGGACCAAGCCGCTGATTCACATATTTTTAATTTAGGTGATCAGGTGATTTCAGTCAGATCTAAATGAGTCGAATCCACAAAAGACAACTCCAGAAAGAAAAACAAACATGGTGTTAGTCTATGCTCCTCATTCACTGAAATAACCATCCATCCATCCACCCACCCATCCATTATGTACTGATCCAACGATAAAAACAACAGAAGCAAAGAGCTTGTCATACGGATCGGTGACCTGTCCCAAACAATGGGCACAAATTCATTCCCGGGTACACGTACACCACCACAGACCACACACTAGAAACTAACCCTAAACCTTATACTTTTCTTTCATTTCATTTTGCCCTTATCTTGATTTCTTTTCTTCCCTCCTCTCCTCTCTCAGCGACGGAACTCTTGCCTTACACTCTTCTTCTTCATTAACAGATAAGAAAATCTTAGATCATTTTCTTAATGTACAGCAAATCATGACGACACAGATGCGAGAAAAAAAAACGAAGGTAAATCCTTCAATCCCGTCTCTCTATAGAATTTTTTCTTCCGATTTTAGAATTACATATCAAGTGCTTTAATTACAGTCTTGCTGATGGAGCATTCTTTGCTGAACATGGTTACTCTGGTGTTGGAGTTAGGGTTACAGCTCAGGGCTTGTTTTTTCTTATTGGAATCACTGGTGTTGAAGTTAGGGTTGCCAACCAGAGGTAAAACACATCGTTCAAATCCCTTAACTATGATGCAATTGGGACATACTTTGATTAATTGGTCTGATTTTGCAGGTGATGCTCAAGTTCTTGAAAGGATTTGAGCCAAAGCTCGGGATCAATTGTTCTTAAGAAACTGAACCACTAGGTACTGCTGGACCTTTATCTTTGACTGATGACTCTTCTGAGCCACTCTTTGTCCTCTATAGCGATAGTGATGTTATTAGTGGATACCGACTCAAGGAATTTCTTGAATTCCATGGCTCCAATTGTTGTTACCTAGATTATGATTTGAGGAAATCCATAGTTTATTAGATGTTTTTGATTGCCTTTTGTCGGTTTAGATCTGATTATTGTTTGGTTTTTGGATGTGTTGGTGAGAAGGGAAGAAGGATTAGAAAATTGATTTCTGTAGTACATAAGAGGTTAAAGTTTCATGATAACAGTGATGAACTTCGTGCCGAGAAAGTGAGAAAATTGATTTAACTGTATAATGAAGAGAGGAGTTGAATCTGCTTCAACTTGTATTGCTCCACCTCAATCAAGGCAAAGAATAGATCTCAATGGTAGTCCTTTTCTGTGAAATAGTCTAATTAAATCTTTTTTTTACTAATACCAATTATTTATAATGTTATAGTGGTTGACCAATCTTATAATTAGTAAAGCATAACAAAAAAATTGTGATGCATTGTTACATTTGATGTATCTCTCTTCGTTACAAGTTTTTTAGCTAGATTTAGTCTGATGTTCATTTCAAAATAAAAAGAATGAAGTACTAGTTGCAATATCCTGAGTCCACCAATATCCTGAGTCCACCACTGTTTGGTCTAGAAGAAATTCCAGCACCAGGTTTTTGTCATGGCTCTTTTGTTTATAAGTTGGCTTGTACAGTTGCTGCTGCAAGGATTGCTTGTGGTTCAACTGCTGAGGGAACTCAGTGGATAGGATAGGATATTCACTTTGCATAAATCCACCTTGATTAAAGTAAATGACTGTTTCTTTTTACGTAAGTAGTTGTGAATTGGTGTAATTCATGTTGCACATTTTTGCTTCCTTCAGCAAGCACTTGTCTGTAAGAGGTCAAGAATTTTCGTTTAGATCAACAAGCACCTGTTTGTTTCTAATTCATTCAATTTTTAACATGTATTTACCTCTTATGGACCAATGAGGTATAGTACTTGTATCTGCTGGCAACACAGATACAGTGTTGATATTGAAGTGGTTAAGAATGTTTTATGTTGAAACTTAGAATCATTTGTTGATGTTCAAACTATTTCAGGATCTCATGGCCCCACTACAAGAAAAACTGGATTAAGCAACCAGGCAGTTTTGGTTGCAAAAGCACATATTGAGTCGCACTAACCCTTAGAGCGACTTAATTTGGCTCTCACTCTTGAGTTGCAAAAGGTGAGATCTCTATAGGTCTAGAGCAGCTAAGCACTCGCTCTAAGAATGTTTCAACTACCATCAGCGATTAACTAATATTCTTGCTGTCAGTTTATTCCAATTATCGTTGATCAAGTCGCTCTAAATATGCTTCAACTGCCATGAGCGGCCAACCAATATCATTGCTCTAAATTTATTTCAACCATCTTAGCGAGTAATATGTTACGTTGACAAAGGTTTAGAGCAACTTAACTGACTAATAATAAGTTTCTCAAGGGTATTGGATGTACAAGATTTTAGTCGGTACAAACTTTCAACTTGTCTGATTTGTCTGAAATTAGTTGCTCATTACACAAAATGTTCCGGTTCGTTTAAAGGCTTCCGACCAATTTTGACTCGGCTGAATAAAAAATGAAATCATAATTAACACAAAAAGCAAATACAAAACAAACTAAATGAAAAATTAATTTAATTTATTATCATTAAATTCAATTTACAACATCAATTGTTAATCAGGAAAATTACAATCTCATTTTACAAAAATTAAATAAAAATACAATCTCATTTCTTTAAAAAAAACAAATTACAAGCTCTTCACCATACTTTAATTTTAACACCATCGATACAGTTACTTAAAGCTTTGAAGGCTACATCACGCTTCTTCTGAAACTCACTCAGATTCATACTGTTGCAACCTGATACCGTATTTTCTAGATCTGGTTTTGATGTCAAAGTTTAGGATGCAAAAGTAGAAGGATACCCAAATTAGTTGACATTAACACTGCTTGCAATCTCTCATCTGTAGTTGTGGCTGCAACCTCCACCATCACCTTGTTATTCCATATGCTGCTTCACCATCTCACCCTTGACTGTAATATGCTACCTCCAAGACCATCAACATCAGCACCTAGTAACTGCTCAGCCATTCATAACATCAAACCCCCATCAAATTCTGAATCAAAACATCAAAAACAAGTACAAGGATTAAGGAAGAAAGAGTGAAAAATCAAAATACCCCAAATCGAATCCAATAAATTCAATCAAAAATCCCCAAAATCCAACATATACAGACAAAGATTAACAAAATCAAAGTTTGAAAACCATACAATCCAACCAAATCGAATCCAGATCTTGGGAAAAAATAAGAAAAAACAAAAAAATGAATTGCAGGGCGTAATTGAAATAAAAAACCAAACCCTAAGTAGTAAAAAGGATATGTCGATCATAACTTTAAGGATTGTAGGAAAAATTAAAAGAATAAAGGATTGTAGTAAACCAATTCCTTCCGATTCACTTCTCCGCTGAGTAACTCCACAAAATCCTCACTAATTCCTTCTGATTCACTTCTTCTCTGATTTAAATCTAAACCCATTTAATTCACGACATCAAAGTTAAAATCAGAACCCCACATCGAACCAGCAACTGGTAGCAACACAATTCATGTCTACTCTGAGTCTGTGTTCTTCCCGACCAAGACCTAACCTAACCTAGGAGAACCATAGAAAGTAAATGGTTTGATTTTATGTAAAAGAATTAGGGTTTTTGAAGAGATTTGGTGAATCAGGTGAGGAGAGGGAGAGGAGATGGCGATGATGAGTAAAGATGGGTTGAGTGAATTAGATTTTCTCAAGTAATGCCGTCGGTCGAAGAAGAGCAGAGAAGATGAAGATAGAGCAAAAAATATAGAGTTCGAGTGGTTGGGAGGGTTTGGTGGGTGAATGAAAATGATGGACGGAGTTCGTTGGATCCAGCCATACGGATTGAGAGAAGAATCTGACGGTTGAGATTGTATTTGTGATGCTCATACGGATTGAGAAGCATTTGTGTTTCTTTTGTGTTAATACGAACTCATGTTTTCGGTTTAATTATCAACCTTTAACATGAAAAAAAATCCAAAAAAAATATAAATAAATTTAGAACATTGTTTCCGACATTCTGATATAAAAAAATCCAAAAAATGTATAAGAATGAATCGGGAAAATGAAAAATGAATTCGATAATTGGTGTGTTTCTTTGTGCTTTCTCTTTGTGTTTTTGTGCTTTCTCTTTGTGCTCCGGGTTTGAATTTCGACTAGTCATGAAGTAATTTTTACAAGTCATACAGGTCATGAAGTAGCTTTAGTTCACACTGGTAAACTCAGGTTATAAGATTACTAGAGATGGACCACGAAATTCATGATGGTTCAGACTTCAAACTTAGTTGGATACATCATCAAAATCGATAAATATGAAGCTCAGTGTTGATTCGAACTCCAAAAGTGGTATAACAACATACAAACTATGATCCAAGAACCTATGGGAGGTTTTCTGACTTCAAACTTAGCATGATACATCATCGAAATCGATAAATATGAAGTTTAGTGTTGATTCGAACTCCAAATATGGTATAACAACATACAAACTATGAGCCAAGAACCTTCGGGAGGGTTTCTGACTTCAAACTTAGCATGATACACCATCGAAATCGATAAATATGAAGTTCAGTTTTGATTCGAATTTCAAATGTGGTATAACAACATACAAACTATGAGACAAGAAGCTCTGAGAGGGTTCTGACTTCAAACTTAGCATGATACATCATCGAAATCGATAAATATGAAGTTTAGTGTTGATTCGAACTCCAAATATGGTATAACAACATACAAACTATGAGCCAAGAACCTCCGGGAGGGTTTCTGACTTCAAACTTAGCATGATACACCATCGAAATCGATAAATATGAAGTTCAGTTTTGATTCGAATTTCAAATGTGGTATAACAACATACAAACTATGAGACAAGAAGCTCTGAGAGGGTTCTGACTTCAAACTTAGCATGATACATCATCTAAATCGATAAATATGAAGCTAAGTGTTGATTCGAACTTCGAATGTGGTATAACGGAATACAAACTGTGAACCAAGAAGCTTCGGCAAGGTTCTGGCATATTGTACGCATACGATCGTAACCTGACCGTGAGTGGACTACTATAAGTGCATCTACTTCGTACGAACGACGAATTCATCCATTTACAGGTAAGATTCCTTCGGAATATACCATGAAACGTTAAACAAACCATGTTCTGGCATATTGTACGCATACCTTGGCTCCGAGATCGTAACCTGGCCGTGAGTGGACTACTATAAGTGATTTACTTCGTACGAACGTAAATGACTGTTTCTTTTTACGTAAGTAGTTGTGAATTGGTGTAATTTATGTTTCACATTTTTGCTTCCTTCAGCAAGCACTTGTCTGTAAGAGGTCAAAAATTTTCGTTTAGATCAACAAGCACCTGTTTGTTTCTAATTCATTCAATCTTTAACATGTATTTACCTCTTATGGGCCAATGAGGTATAGTACTTGTATCTGCTGGCAACACAGATACAGTGTTGATATTGAAGTGGTCAAGAATGTTTTATGTTGAAACTTAGAATCATTTGTTGATGTTCAAACTATTTCAGGATCTCGTGGACCTTAAGTTGTCCTTATTAGGCCAGGGGTTTACTGGGGTTGTTTTTAGTTTACAGCAATAGGGGTGTCATTCCATTTGTTGTTTTTAAGTAGTTACATGGGTCGTTCACTTTGACATTTGCAGGTATAGATTCTTGATACAGAAATTGATGTCTATGTGAACTTATTAAGGGAAAAGCTTTGTTGTTATTGATGTGTGCATAAACTTGTTTATGATAACTAAAGGTTCATAACGTGAGTTTCTACTCATATAAGAACGTTTTCTAGAGTATGTGGACTCCTTTATATGTTGTCGGAATTTTAATTCAAGTTATGTGCAAATGGATCCAATAAATCTTATTTGTAGTGTCTCCTTGGTTTATTAACCTTACATTCTTAAGGAAGAGGAAGTTTTTAATGTGAGGTAGAAATACTTGCAGGGTTTAAGAAGTGGCTCTTGTTGTGTCACTTGCCTTACCGAGGAGAAGGACATCATTGTCTCAAACTTGGGGGACTGCAGGATGGTTGTGTAGAGATGGTGTTGGCTGATGCTTTCATGAGGGAGCACACAGCTCGATAGGAAGATGAGCGGAACAGAAAAGAAAGCAAGGTAGATTACGTTTTACTCAAACTCAGTAATTAATTACATTCAATGTGAAAGGGTTGTAAAAGCTTTTCTATGATTAGTTTTAGTTATCTTTTCATGGATCATTGAGAAAATATTTCTTTGAATCCAAATGAGTTGGGTGTAATAATCTTTCAGAAACTTAAACTTTCGATACATCGAACTCCTATTAAATTCCTTCAAGTCTATAGTAACTCTCTATCATTTTTGCACTTTACTTAGTTTTTATTATTTTGATAAGCAGACATGGGAAGACAACTTTGTAATGTATCGAAATCGGTATTTCATTGAAGAAGATTTACACTGCCAAAATTATAATGGTGTCTCAAACATTGAGTGTGAATGCTATGCCAAGCATATGGATCTCTCTTGAGCTAAAGAACCAAAGATTTGGAATCCCATCAAGTTTGGACCTGGAAACTTAGTTTACCCTGTCTTCTGCCATATTGGTAGCAATGTTTTTCATGAGTTTTGCTTATATTAAGTTGTCCTTGGCAGTGTTGGAAAATGTGGTTTTCGCTCATCAAGTGGATTACAGGTAACTTAGAATCAGATTACCATTATAGTATCTATAGTATCCATGATAACATCTTGTTTACATATTCTTAGATCCCGAAAGGAACATCATTTTCTTAGTGTTCAATCGCACATGCCTTGGGGACTAGTCTCTCTAAACTCTGATTTAGGTTCCTCTGTAAATTCACATCTCTGTCTTAATCAGCTTATTACTCGCTATGGTGGTTGCATCTTCATATAATTATTTTGTTAATCATTTTCTCAAGTTCTCAAGCATTGTTCAGTAAGGACACATTCGTTAATAAGAAGCCTCCATCCACAAAAACAACGTTCATTTTGTGCATGTCAACTGTTGGATATATATGTTAAATTCATTTTGCTTAGATTTTGTAGTGTGCTTTCTTGTTAGTTTCTGTGGTGTATGATTATGTTGCTGTAATTTTGCTAATTAGGAAGCATGAGGCATGAAACCCTTGCATCAAGGTGCTCTAAATTGATGCTAAATGTATTCAGTTGAATAAACTATATAGTTTGGAATATTGATCTCCTAAATGTTTTATCTATATGTTTGTTGTTGTTGTCTTCAATTCCTATTTGTATATGCCAATGTTGTAAATTTTATACCAGATAAATGCTTAAGTTACATATTTCCTATTCTAGGTTTATACCAAGATACTAAGTTCTGCCGCTTTTCTAATGTATTTTGCTGGAATGGGTTCCAAGTTTATATGTTTTTCTATGATGAATGATAGTTTCTGGGGTATTTCCTCGTGCAAAAGTATTTTAATGGGTCTTCACTTGAGTAATGTTTAGAATATTTGACCTATACTATTTCTTGTATCTATTGCAGTTAGCTTTAGAATGTGAAGTGTCGAAGGAAACAGTCTCGCAGATCAATACAAAAGCCATAACTAAGAAGCTAAGTACACTGAGACAATAGAACTTCTGAAGAACTGTGACCCTCTAAAGGACAACAGTTTCAGGGATCATTTGAGTGGCCAGTTCTGAAACATCCATAAGGCGCAGATGCAGCTGCAAGGTTAACTTGTTGAATGCTTAGGTTTTCTTTGTAATTTATCGTTGTTCATATCTGTTCTGATTTTAGTGATGTATCTTTTTGGCATAAATAACTTCAGCACATGGGGAACTTCATGGGGGTGTATGTGCATTATTTCAACCAATGCGAGTGACCCATCTTATTGTTGTTGCAGAGAACACTGGAGATGATGATCCCCACTCGAAAAGAAGGTGTTCCTTCCTTCAGATACCTGTATCCAATAATTTTCTTAGCGAGATCATAGCTAAGTAAATATCCAGACTCTCAGTAGTTGCTCAATCACCGGTCTAGCTCATGTATCCTCTATGTATATTTTAGTTTGATGTTTTGAATATATTTTGGGATATTTGAATGTTAATGAGTTCAAATTTATTATCAAAATGAAGTTTACATATATTCTTTCCTGATTTTCTCCAGAAACTATCCTCTAACAACTCAAATCTGTGAAGGGGACAAGACTTTGAGCAACAATAAGAACACCTTGACCGATTGATTTGCAATGGATCAAACCCATAAGCAGCCGAATTAACCATGTGTGTGTAACTTTTCACCAACTCAGATATCCAACCAAAAAACTGGTGTCTAGAAACCTTGACCAACAAATAGGTGGTGGCATAACCCTTTTAATCAACTGCAAAAACAGCAGCTGAAATTCTCAACCAACAAACATTACGGAAGCTTAAGTTCTGAGCAACTCAACTTCAGTGGAAGGAACTCTTTTCCATCGAGCCATATAGCGGCTCCAACCCTTCACCAGCACCCTCAAAAACTAAAATTCAACCAGTTAAACCCTTTAACGGCTGAAAACGTTGAATAATTGGTGACCTTTACCAACGATGTTTAGGTCTTGAGCCACCAATGCTTTTATGGGTTAAGTGTTTCAAAGGAAAATGATTTATGCTCTACCAACAAAAGTTAATCGTTACTGTATCCTTGTTCCAACTTAAACTTGAGTCGCTTCATAGTAGTTGAAAGAAATCTATTCCAGCAACATGGTGGGTACAGATCTCCAGCAAATAAGCCTTTAGCCTCAGAGCTTATCTATTGCCGTGTTGGTTGCTACAGATCTCTAGACATTAAAAACGACCATGTACCAACTGAATCCAAGTAGTCCCTAAAGCTCAATTTTCTTGTAATGACTGTTTTGGGTTCCTTAGCCGCCACGTTCTCCACTTTCCTATTTCCATGTGATAACGTTCTCTGAGTAACCGTCTGTTGCCGGTTAGTATACCTCGAACGTGTCGTCAACCCACTAAGTCGGTCTTCTTTTTTGTGCTATTTATATCCCACTTGACTTAGGCCTGGCGTTTCTTTTCCTCTTCCATTACTCTGCGTTTATCTGGTTTTTTCGCTTTCTCCTTCTTGTGCCATTGTTACTATCCTTCTCAATCTTTTACTCTTCTTTCGTTATCATGGCACCCAAGAAGGTTTCCGCGACTATCTCACTCAAATCTTTTGAGGAATTCCAAGCAGATTTTCAAAAGATGGGTTTAACCCTAACTCCCGCCGTCGATTCTTCTGTGAGCCCACCCGTTACTGCTACTCATGATGTGGAACTGAACTACAGGTGGATTCAGTCGGATATTTGGACGTCTGACAAGATGATCGTTACTCTGGGCCAATCGAGGGCTGGATTATCTTTCCCTCTTTATGATCCTTCTAACCCCATCTTTATCGAGATTCTGGGTAAGCTGCAGTGTGGAGTTTTCCAAATCTCTGGTAACGCAATTCGCATCTCCAACGAGTTTAGAATTCACTCAGGTAATGGTACTTCGCAAGTCCCATCAGAAGCTGAAGAGTTTGATTCTCGTGACTTCAATATAGACTCTTTTGTGGCCAACTACTCAGCTAAATTCACCAGCATGAGAGAGTACCAGGAGTGGGGCATTGATCTTGTTCGAAATGTTGTTGTGGCTCCGACCAAATCTCTTATATTAGATGTGGATTCCCAACTTCGCCTCTCTTGTGATGATGATTGGGCGATGTTTCCCCTGGTGGTTGGTGGCCCTTTTGTTTGGGGTTTTGACGAAAAGGGGGCTCCTCGCCCAGGCCCTCTTCCTAAACATTGTTATCTCGCTGGTTGCGATCCTTGGAAGTTTCAGTGGTCTGTGCCAACCGAGGTATGATTTTCTTCCATATGATTTGTCTCGTTTCGGGGCCCCACTTGTTCTTATCTTCCCCTTTTCTTTCAGTTCGTGATGCCTGTCGCTGGTCTTCTCAAGACGTCCAAGGGAAAGGTTGTTACTTCCGAGTCTTTAACTCCCAAACAGGTATCTACCTCGCCTATTATTTTTCTCTCGTGATAGGTTTAGATTCTAACCTTTTATTCTTCACAGGATGACAATCTTCTTGCGAAGCAGCATGTACTTGAGTCAACCAAGGGGCAAAATAGGCGTGATCATCCTATTCCACCTCCTCCTTCTTCTCAGGTATCTTTTCTTCGTCATTATTGTCATTTCGCGTATTCTATCCTTTTAGCCATTCTTCATGACGAGATTTGTATCTCGCATAATGGTGTCCCTTCCTCTCGCGGGTCCAAAAGGCAACGAAAGGTCTTGGATCTGGCTGCTTTGACCGCAGTCCCAAGTTTTGTCGTACTCACAAGTCTCTCTACCACTCCCAAGCTTCAACCTTCTCAGCCTCTCAAAACTCCTTCTCCCAAAGTAGTTTATCCTCCTGTTCATCCCAAGGTTGAGCGTCTGAAGATGCCCACAGAGGATCCTTCTGCCGGCGAGAAGAAGAAGCAGGCGGCTCCGTCGGTGCTGTCTAATCCTCTCTATGATCCGGACATGAAGTTTCTTCAAGAGGTCTACGACAAAGCTCGTGAAGATCCATCCATGAGGTCTCGTGCCTTAGAATCTCTGGTGACCTTTAGTGCTGATGATTTCCTTTCTCAAGAATTGTCCGTAATGCTGAATTCCTCTATGAACTTGTCTCTCCAACAACATTCATCTTTAATGAACCAGGTGAGCCTTTTATGCTTTTCCCAAGGTTCATCTCTTGAATTTCGATTCTTCAATTCGTAGGAGGTTCACCGTCACATGGCCAGCGTCGTGGAAATTAGACTTGTTCGCGAGAAAGCAAATGGGACGAGTCTCAAATCAAAGTCTTAACAAAGGATCTTCAAGAGGAAAAAGAGCATTCTAGTGAGCAGAGTCAGAAGATAGAGAAGCTTCTAAGTAAGTTCCTTCCCCTCGCAGAATCGTTCTTTGACTTTACCTTTGCTTTTACTTCTGTTATTTTCTTATTTTGTATTTCGTCAAGCTCGCTGTATGCAACGCCAGATGGGTTCCTCCGAAGCATCTGCCTCGCTAGAAGATATTCGTGTTGAGAATCTGAACCTCGTGACCCAAAATGATTGCTATGTGTCCGAGAACCTGATTTTGAATGAGAAGGTCGAGACTTTTTATCACAAGTGGACCACCTATCTATTGATTGTTATCGTAACGAGGAATTAAATTATCATCTTCACGACGAGAATGAGCGCCTTAGGTTTGAACTTCAACGGGTCAGCCACTCCCTCATTACTTCGAGGAACCTTAATTCCTCGACATTAGCTGCCTATAGGAGACTGGAAGAGGATAACGAGCGCGTGATCAATAGTAAAGATAAAGTCGTGGTTGATTTTCGCAAATCTCGTAGCAAGGTAGCTAGTTTAAAAGAAGAGATCGACTGTCTGAAGAAGAAAGTGGAACTTCTTCAAGCTCAGTTAGATAATTCATCTCGTCTGAGGTCTATCAAATCTTCTCCTCAAACCAAGTCCGCAGATTCTCGCAATAACAAGGGTGCTCTTGTGATTTAATCTGACAAAGATACCTCAAAGTCGGGTCATGGTACAGGTTGGGACAATGCCTGCCACAAGTTATGTGTTCAACTTCACGAGTCGGATCTAACGATCTCCAGGATGGATCTGAAAAAGCGGGGGTCTAACAACACCACCCAATATTTCGCTTAGCAATCTGTATGGACTAACTCCGAAATACTTTGCTAGAGAATCAACTAGACAGTTAGACTCAATCTAGATAAAAGTATCTCAAGGAGTTAATATCTCTCTCTTGATTTGATTTTTACTCAAGCTAAAAACAATAGCAAGTCTTTATCAAATACAAGGAATACTTGGACGGTACCAAAGACCAATGTCCAAGGATCAATTAATATCAATCAACAACCAAAGTTTGGATTTCCAATTGATGATCACGAACGCACAACCTATATTATTTCAATTTTATAAAATATAATGCGGAAAAGAAATAACACAGACACCAGAAATTTTGTTAACGAGGAAACCGCAAATGCAGAAAAACCCCGGGACCTAGTCCAGATTGAATACACACTATATTAAGTCGCTACAGACACTAGCCTACTCCAAGCTAACTTCGGACTAGACTATAGTTGAACCCCAATCAGTCTCCCACCGATCCAAGGTACAGTTTTACTCCTACGCCTCTGATCCCAGCAGGATACTACGCACTTGATTCCCTTAGCTGATCTCACCCATAACCAAGAGTTGATGTAACCCAAAATCACATACTTGATAATAAACAGATCTGTCTCACACAGAAAAGTCTATCGAAGGATAAATCTGTCTCCCACAGATAAACCCTAGGTTTTGTTCCGTCTTAAGATATAAAATCAAAGTGAACAGGACCAAATTGATAATCCGGTCTTATATTCCCAAAGAACAACCTAGATTAATCAATCACCTCTCTACAATCCTTCCTGACTACACAGGCGGTTTGTCGAGGAATCACAAACAGTGAGACAAAGATGTTTGTGACTTCTTTATATTGCCTATCGGAGAACTCTCACGATCTCAAGCCAATCAATCGATTGTACTCGTACGATAGAAGATGTAAGATCAGATCACACAACTATGATAAAGTAGTATCGGTCTGGCTTCACAATCCCAATGAAGTCTTTGAGTCGTTAAAGGAGAATAAAACCAAAGGTTAAAGGATAATCGACTCTAGCAAGCGCACCAGTATCACACAGACGTGTGGGGATTAGTTGTGCTCAATGCTAGATGTCTCCTTTATATAGCCTTCAAATCAGGGTTTTGCCTTAATTACAAAACAATCCTTATTTCTCAACCATTAGATCGAAAACTTAGCTTGTCACACACACTGTAGGATCAGAATCTCGCAACATTTATGTCTCAGCAAGTTAACAATAGTATTGCATAAAAGCGTCGCAGAACAATTTCAGAAACGACATCAAGAAGGATCATGAGAAAGATGTGATAGTCTCGTGAAAATTAGAAAGCTTGCGAAGTCAACATTTGTAAAGTTGCGAGAATGTCGCAAACCATATCCGAAAATAAAGGACAGATTAGCTGTCATCCACTATGTATTTCCCTTATAAATAGTCATTCGAGTTGTAAAGGAATGAGAGATCTTTTTTTGAGTGAGAGATAAGTAAATAGGAGAGAGAAAGTTGAGAGCAGGGATCATTCTTGATTTCTTTATTTTCCTTGTAAGAATATTCAGAAATTAATCAATAAAATTAAGAGTGTAAACCTAAAAATAGGCTGATCAATGATAAAATCATACGAGGGGTGTATTGTAGGATTTCCTGCAACTATATAATGACGCTAGAAACAGGGACATTGAAGATCGAAAGTTGAAGATTGTTGATTGAGAAAATTCAAATCAAGAAAGTGATTAAACAAATCAGTGAATCAGTTAGAGTAAAGATGAATAGAATAAATGAAAATGGTAAAAAATTGGAGTGTAATATGATAACAAAAAGCTTGGTTAATGAATTCCATGAAAACATCAAAGGAAGAATACATAAACGAAATTTTGAAGGAAAGAAAATTATGGCGGTAGAAAAAACTTCACCTTTGAAAGATTGGAAAAAGCAAAGAATTGTGTTCATGGCAGAAGAAATACCAAAAGAAAATTTGAATCATACATCTCCATTGGTCGTCACAGTGCCTATTACACGAAAAGAAAAGGATACAACAATAAAATCCACAGGAGAATGGATGTTGAACAAAACTTTAATTGATGCAGGAAGTTCAGTCGATATAATATTTTATCATGCATTTCGGGGAATGGGATTTAAAGATGAAGGAATGTCCAATTCAACATATTTTGTTCACGGCTTTGGAAAATCCACAACAAAACCTAAAGGAGAAATAGTGGTACGAATTCCACTTGGAGAAATCGAAACACATGTGACATTGTGCGTGGTGGATATGGAATCGCCATATAATATGTTATTAGGAAGATCATGGATACATGCGATAAAAGTTGTGGTATCAACGTTGCATCAATGTATTAAATTCCCCACCCCAAGCGGAATAGGTGAAATCAGAGGAGATGCTGATAATGCGAAATTATGTCATCAAATTGAAGTAAGGCGTTATGAAGAACAAGCAAAAAGGAAACAATTTCGAAGAAAATTGGTAAAGGAAGCAAAGAAGGAAGAAGAATTTAGAGTATATATGATAAGGGCGAAAGAAGGCAAAGGTATACCCAGCGAAATTTCGGAAGAAGGAGAAGGATCCATAAAAGCAATTAAAGAACCCACACCAATGGGAGAACCTAAACCCAGTTACACTGCCGCAGAACCAACAAAAGAAATAAATGGTGGGACTGAAGAGGAGCCTCTAATGTTGAGAATTGGAACCAAAATGGATATATAAGAAGAAGAAAGAACTGTCAATTTACTGCGAGAATATAAAGATATTTTCGCAGGAAACATGGATGAGATACCAGGAATAGATCCAACAATTGTTTGCCACAGACTGGAGATTAACAAAAATGTGAGACCATTTAAACAGAGAATAAGAAAAATCACAACAACTTCCCATTCCCAAATAGAAGAAGAATTACAGAAAATGCTGGAGGCAGGAATTATAAGAGAAGCTAAATACCCAGAATGGATAGCGAATATGGTCATTGTCCCAAAGAAAAACAAGGGAATCAGGATTTGCATAGATTCCGCTGATTTGAACAAAGCTTTACCTAAAGATAGTTTTCGTTACCCGATATTCCTCAAATGGTGGAATCTACAGCGGGAAATGATAGGGTATCATCTTTAGATGGGTACAAAGGGTATAACCAAATTCGTCTCGCTGAAGAAGATCAAGAACATACTGCTTTCTTTGATCCTAGAGGTTTATATTGTTATACGAAAATGCCGTTTGGTTTGCGAAATGCGGGAGCAACATATCAAAGAATGGTAGAGAAGGTGTTCGCAAAATGGATACACAAAACATTAGAAGTATACGTGGATGACATGTTGGTAAAGAGTAAGGAAGTTAAGGACCATATACAAGACTTGAGGGAGATTTTTGAACAAATGCGGTAGTATAACATTAAATTGAATCCCGAGAAGTGTACTATTGGAGTTGCATCGGGAAAATTTTTAGGTTACATTGTATCAAAGGAAGGAATACAGGTTGATCCGGAAAAACTGCAAGCAGTTCGTGACATGCCAACACCAGCAACAATAAAAGATGTACAGAAGTTGAATGGTCTTCTAGCTTCGCTGGGGAGATTCATTTCGCGATCATCAGACAAATGTAAATATTTTTTCGATATACTCAAGAAGGGTGCAAAATTTAAATGGAGTGATGAATGTGAAAAGGCTTTTCAAGGAATCAAATAACATCTTATGAATACAACTATCTTAAAAAAGGCAGAACCAGTAGAAGAATTATTGATTTACCTTGCGACAACGTCGCATGCATTAAGTGTTGTATTATTGCGAGTAGACGCAGGAGTGGAGAAACCCATTTATTACATTAGCAAAACTTTTAATACCGCAGAGAAGAATTACTCAAAAATTGAAAAGTTGATCTTAGCATTAGTTTATGCATCATTTAAGCTCCGCATATATTTTCAAGCACACAAGATAAGGGAATTAACAAAAGTACCAATTGAATCAGTGATGAAGAATTCTAAAAGATCAGGAAGGGTAGAAAGATGGAATGCACAAGTAGGCCATTTTGATATTAAATATGAAGTTTTATCTTCACCAAAATCACAAGTTGTTGCGGATTTCTTGGCAGAATTTCCTTTAGAAGAAGATGAAGCAGTAGAAGAAATGATGGATGTAGAAGACGAACATGGAGATCCAAAAGATTTATTAACAGAACCAAATAGATGGGAAATACTGGTAGATGGATCATCAAATGGAGAAGGAAATGGAGTTGGAATTGTTTTAATTTTGCCAGAAGGAATAAAGATGGCTTTTTCATTCAGGTTGGAATTTGAATCCACTAATAATGAAACAGAATATGAAGTTGTGATACATGCATTAAAATTCGCAATAGAAATGAAACTAGAAAACGCCATGATCATTAGTGATTCGCAGCTAGTTATTCGCAAAATAAAAGGAGAGTATACTACAAATGAACCATCCCTGAAGAAATAGAAGAAGCTGGTTGAGGAATTGTCAGCGAAAATCCCAAAAATAAAATGGAGGCACATTTCAAGAAAGGATAATAGACTCGCAGACGCTTTTGCTTTCATCTCAAGTATGATGACAGATCCAACTGCGAGATGCATAAAAATACAAACACTTCTGTCTCCATCAGTCAATAAAGAAGAGGAAGATGTGGATCTGATGGTCATAGATAATGAAAAAGAAGAACAAATAAATAATGTCGCACACTGGATAATGGAGCTTCACGCATATTTGGCGAAAGGAGAAACACCAAGAAATAGATTGGAAACACACAAGTTAAAAATCCGAGCAACGAATTATGAATTAAGAGATGGGTTGTTATACCAAAAATATTTTAGTGGACCATCACTCAGATGTTTGACACGAGAGGAAGGAGAAAAGGTGCTGAAAATGTTACATAATGGAGACGCTGGCAATCATAGTGGAGGAAGATCTTTGGCACAAAGAGAAAAATTGCATGGTTATTACTGGCCATACATGCATGAAGATGCAAAAAAAATATCAAGACGTTGCGAAGATTGTCAGCGGCATGGAAAGAGGATACATGCACCAGGAGCACCATTGTCATCTTCAACCAGTGTGTGGCCCTTTGGAAAATGGGGCTTAGATATTGTGGGGCCATTTTTACCAGGAACTGGACAAAGAAGATACTTAATAGTCGCAACAGATTATTTCACAAAATGGACAGAAGTGAAGGAAGTACAACATATTCGCGACAAAGATATCTTTACATTCATATTCGAAAATATCATTTGAAGATTTGGAATTCCTGCACAGTTGGTATCTGATAATGGGAAACAGTTTGAGGGGCAGAACATAGAAATGTTACTTAATGCATTCAAGATAAAATGTGGAAAGTACACTCCTTTATATCCACAAGCTAATGGGAAAGTAGAATCAACAAATAAAACAATTGCATATATATTAAAGAAGAAATTAGAAGGACATCACAGATCATGGTGTGAACAAGTACATAATGCAGTATGGGCTTATAATACAACTAGAAGAGAAGCTACTGGAATGTCACCTTTTTGTTTAGCATATGGAGTTGAAGCGGTGTTACCAACAGAAGTTGTTATTCCGACAACAAAAAGAGAAGCTTGGGAGAAAAATCTTAGTGCGGGTTTGATTCTAAACAAACTTGATGAATTAGAAGAAAAAAGAGAAAAATATTTACAACATATGGAGAATTATCAACGAAGATTGGCTCGAGAATATAATAAACGTGTCAAAATACGTGAATTTCAACCAGGAGATTTAGTTCTGCGAGAAACACCAATATATCAGCGAGAAAATGGTGGAAAATTAGCGAAAAAATGGGATGGACCTTACATCATAAAGGAGATAGTTGGAACAGGAGCTTATAGATTAATGGACCCAGAAGGAAGATATGTTGGTCATAGATTAGATAGACCGTGGAACAGATTTTAATTGAAAAGATATTATCCGTAAGAAGCTTTGAGAAGTTATGAATTCTGAAAGAATAATTGCAGGATTATTCATGACAAAACAAGATCATGATGTGCGAAATTTTCGCAGAGAACAATGACATAAAAGAAAGGGGCGAACCGTTATGGCGTACACCCTAGTTCACGAATAAAATTTCGTAAGAGGTAAATGTAAGACCTAAAGTACGTCATATTAGGGGGTACCTGTTACATGACTCAGGGAAAGGCTATACCGCCACAGGAACCTGAGTCATGGAGATCTGGGGTCAATAAAACCCATCCGGGAGAGGCACCTTGGATTCTCAACTTAAGCATATGACTTAGGTTGGGCGACTAAGGTAAATAAGGACTCTCCCAAGGAGTGCAGATCTGATCAAGGCGCCGAGGTACACGGTTGAGTCAAGAGTGCCGAGGGCATTTGAAGCGTCCTTGCCATTCTTGACAAGTCTTCCTTATACTGCACTCGGCCCGAAGAGAACCCCACTTAGGGTGCAGTATCGTAACCATAAGCCATATAGGTAAAAAGGATAAGAGGATGCGAAAAAAACTGGTTGTTGTTAAGACTGGATGGGAGGAGCTAACCTTGTATGGTACAATTACGCCTCCTTGAAGGGGAAACCAGGGGGAAGATAAGGGCGACACCCTCCATTAGGGAGATGATAAGTATCTTAAGACGCAAATGTCATGAGGCTTATTATTCGCAAGGATAATTAAGGCTTGTCATATTTGTGCAACATTCCTGAAGAGGCAATAATACAAAAGAAAAAGATAAGATGAGATCAATGGGTTTTCGCATGAAAGTGCGAAGACGTCCTGCGATTTCATCGCAAGACGACAATGTCATGGGGCATTATTTTTGCAAGAATATTTAGGCATGTCATATTGTCGCAACATTTTTGAATAGGCCATAATACAAAACAAAAAGTTAAGACAAGATCAATGGGTTTTTGTATGAAAGTAAAAGGACGTCCTGCGATTTTGTCGCAATGACAAGAGATGGCATAATAAGACCTTTAATTAGGAAGACAAAATAAGACCATATAATAAAACAAACTAATTATAAGCATTTATAACAGATTATTTTTCGCAAGAAAGATAATGAGAGGCAAGTATGGGAATCGATATACAAGAAGCATTATCTTTCTTATCAACAAAATATTAAAAGAAATAGTTGGCTCCAAAGTCGATTGAAAAATGTAGCTCTCAAAAGTAATAAAAATAAGACAGCTCAAGAAAACAAAGCTAGAAAAGAATCTCAAGCTTCAATATCAATATCAGTATAAGGAGATGACAGAAGTTCTTCGCCAACATTATCGCAAGCTTCTCCTTCATTTCGGCTTTGATCTTCGTCATGACTAGCATTTTGATTATCGCCAGTAATTACTTGATTAGCATCTTGAGTATCACCAGGAACTACTTCTTCGGGAGAAATTTCTTTCTCATTCTGATTAACACCAGAAGATACTTCTTTAGAAGGAACTTCTTCTTCATCTTCCAGGAAATTATCCTCTGCACCGCTTTCATAATCGTAATCACTATCAGCAGGACGAGGAACTTCATCATCATCTACTTCTAAAGGATCAATTAATGTAGGAGGAAGAGAGTTGGACAATAAAATGTCATTTACAAGGACTTCAGCCCGGAGATGAACTTGGCGAAGAAGTGCTCTTTGATGATTCCTATCTTGAATATCCTTAAAATAAGCAAGATAATCAAGTCTTCTTTCTGCCCGGTCGCGAGAACCAGTAAGAGTAGAGACAAGTAATGCATTCTCTTTGCGAATTTTAGCATATTTAGCCTCCAAATCAGAAATAGAAGAATGAAGATTCTTCTCAGACTCTGCGAAAAATAGAATACAAAATTTTATTAAGATAAGGAATTCGGAGAGATATGACAAAGGAAAGATAATTAAGGAAGTCAAAATATTATGACTACCTTCCTTTTGCGAAATAAGATGTTGAACCAAGGATAGACAACTATTCTCCCAATGATCCATTGCGTCAAAAAATTTATCTCCAACTAAACCTTTAAGTCGAGACTGAAGGTTTTTCTCTTTAGAAACAAGGAAGGAATTTTTCTTCGCAAGAGAAGAATAAGATTCTTCTAATTTGGAATATTGATCTTTAAGCTGATTTGCCTTCACACTTAAAGCTATTTTACCTTGAATGAGTGAATCTCTTTCATTGATAGATGATTTTGTTACTTCTTTTAAGTTCATTTCTTAAAGAGCAAAGAGATTTTTCTTGGTCAGCACATACTTTTTGGAGAATATTAAGTTGTTGCGAAGATATCGCCATCTTGTTTAAATAAACTCGCTTCTCTTGAGATAAGGTTTTATTCTCATCTGATAAAGTTTCCATCCCTAAATTAGCTTTGATTAAAGAATAAGAAAGACGAGATACTTCATTACTTAATAGATCTTGTTTTTCAACCAATTGGGTATTTTCATTGGTAAGGTTATTTATTTGATCAAGAGAATATGAATAGAGATTATCTAATTGGTTATATTGATCCATTAAGACTTCTTTATCAACACGGGATTCTTCAACAGCAGATTCAAATTGATATCTCTCCATTACTCGTTTTTGATTTAATGCTTAACATGCGAAAGGGATAATTAAGTAGGGGAAGGATAAAACCATCGAAAAGGCAAATTAAAGACATAGATGAGGAAATCATACCTCTTAACTCATCATTCTTCTTGCGAAGATTATCACGATCCAGCAAAACATTCTGAAGTTTCTGATTTTCAAGACGAAGAGCATTACATTCTTTTTCTAAAGTTGTCTGCGAAGCAGCTTTGTCAGAACCCAAATGCTTGCTCAGAATTTCGCAAATATTAGACTTGATGGGATCAGTGGAAGACTTCTTGCCATCATCTAGAATCTCAGATAAAATATTGAAAGCAATATTTATCCCTTCCACGGTCTCTTTCGACAAATGAGGAGACTTAGGAAGAGAACTGGTAGAGATAGAAGGTTGAGAAACATTCTCAATGGGAAGAGAAGAGGCTTCATTCGCAGAAGGAATCATAAGGGGAGTTTCAGTCATAGGAAGATCAACTGGAGAAATGAAATCAGAGGCAGCATTCTCGCGAGTTGGAGATAAAGGTTTATTTTGCGAATATATCGCAGGATATTTAGAAGAAATAAAGTCAGAGGCAGCGTCTTCATGAATTGGAGATAAAGGTTTATCTTGCGAAGATGTCGCATGAGATTTAGAAGAAATGAGTAGATGGAAGGGAACAATAGTTGTAACAACCTTGAGATGGCGAGATTTCTTGTGAGGTCTATGAAGATCTTTATCACCCTGCGAATTACAATCTAGATAAGAAACAGAGGCAACAATATTGTTATTAGAAAAAGATAGTGTTTCTTATTACCTTCTCATTCGCAGACTTCCTTTTATGAACAACAACTTTATGCTGTGATTTGGGATTGTTAGGATTCTGAACTGAAAATTTAGTGTTGGAGCCGCTTTTGCTGAAATAACAAGAGTATGGTAATCACATAAACAACATCACATAAGGCAATAAACAAGATCAATTTCAAATATATCAATTTCAGCAAAATTTATAAGGAAGAAAAAAGAAGACTAACCTTGATGAATCCATGAAATGATAGCAGGGAAATTATCTTGAAAAAGATCACGAACTATGAAGATCTAATTTGAAGATGAAGAAGAATTTAAAAAGATTGAAGAAGAAAGAAGAAAAGTTGCAACAATGGAGTTTGCAGAAGAACGATGAAGTTGCAGAGAGAATAAAAAGAAAGAAGAAGAGGATGAAAAGAAATATATATAGACGGAATTTTTCCTCGAGAAAATAAACATGGTTAATACGGAAAGATTTAAGCAGTTAAAAAGTAATTGTTACAAAAAACGTGTCGAGAAATAAATGGAAGAAAGAATACGTGTGATAAATGCAGAATATGAGAAAATAAGCGGTTGTGGAATTTCTCACATCATTCTCTACTTTGCAGAGAAGATATGAGAAGAGGCAAGATGTAGGATCAGAATCTCGCAACAGTTATGTCTCAGCGAAGTTAACAATGGTATTGCACAAAAGCGTCGCAGAACAATTTCAGAAACGACATCAGCAAGGATCATGAGAAAGATGTGATAGTCTCGCAAAAATTAGAAAGCTTGCGAAGTCAACATTTGTAAGGTTGCGAGAATGTCGCAAACCATATCCGAAAATAAAGGACAGATTAGCTGTCATCCACTATGTATTTCCCTTATAAATAGTCATTCGAGTTGTAAAGGATGAGAGATCTTTTTTTGAGTGACAGGTAAGTAAATAGGAGAGAGAAAGTTGAGAGCAGGGATCATTATTGATTTCTTTATTTTCCTTGTAAGAATATTCAGAAATTAATCAATAAAATTAAGAGTGTAAACCTAAAAATAGGTTGATCAATGATAAAATCATACGAGGGGCGTATTGTAGGATTTCCTGCAACTACACACACTTGGGTATACGTTTACTGGGTTCGTGAAAACCATGCCCAAACGTATACGTGTATGTTGGTTCAACATAGTAACCCAAAAGGTTAACCATATGAGCATTTCATATTAACCATGTTCTTCTTCACCATAACTAGTTCAATTGACTCAAACGAACTAGTTAAAGAGTTATTCAATTGCTATGAGATCTTATGTAACTACACAAGACACAATTGAAACAAAGATGATTCGATTCGATTGAATCGTCTCATGAACATTATAGCCACGGTTTGCATAAAGCATTCCTTAGTAATTTAATGTTTCATGTTCAGAGCACATCTTTAGATCATAACCTCTTAAGTTCACAAACAAATTCGCGGACTTAAGTTAATCGGTTGAGTTTTCCAAACTCAGCAGAAATTCACTTCGTTCCTGATCTTGAACAAATTCGGAAACAATGGTTGCCTAGTTGACAGTACATAGATGAATGAGCACACTAAATCTTCCTCTGAAATTCTTCCTTTTAGCTCTTACAACCCATATCGCCACTAGCTTCGTAAACTTTCATTTTCCCTTTGCTTTAACGGGAACAGTGCCGCTATTTCCGGCTTGCATGGTTCGTTTTTCGCGCATTTGTTCATCATTTCTGGATGCAGTCCAGTTGTCTTTTTTTCGCTGGGATATTGTGCCTTTTCCCACTAGCCATCATTGATTGCTTCATTAGATACTTTTTTTCTCGGAATTCCCTTTTGCTATTCTCTATGGCTCTTTTTAGGTCTTCCCTTTCATTTTGTTCTCTTGTTCCCTTGTTTTCTCGCCGGTATTCGCGACGTTCTTCAGTTGCTGATGCCCTTTCTGGAGCATATTTTCCTTTTTGTGCATTATTTTCCGCTTGCTTCCTTTTTAGATGATTGTTCTTAATTAAAAGTTTCTCATTTTTCCTTTCCAACCTTATACGCTCCCTCACCAAATCTTCCTTCTTTCGTCGTTCTTTATAAAGTTCTTTCTTTAATCGTTTCATCTCTTCTTCTTCGCAAACCTTTCCTCCCTTATCTTGAGAATCACGTAATTCGAAGCTTCCCTCAGCCTCTTGTATCAATGCCTTTTTGCGTTTGGAGTTGTTTGTCTTTGCTCCTCCTCGCGGGGTTCGTTTTTCCTTTATGGCAGGGACTTCTTTCTCGTTTCTCGTCACCTCACTTTCTTCAGCCGTTTTTCCCTTCTTCGCCTTTCCGCTTTGCTTTATTTCAGCTTGGCTTCCATTTTCTGGAGTCATCTCGCGTTTCTTCTCACCGTCCATCGTTGTTTTGTCCGCCTCTTCTTCGTCTTTCTGCGTCGCAACTAGCTCTTCACTTATCCCAATTGTGAATATCATCAACCGCTCTGCTCTTCTTTCTTCGCATGCCTTCTTTTTTTGTTCTATTTTCTTCCTTATTTTCTCCTTACAATTATGGACATCCTTTTTAATACAATCTTGTGCGTCCTTAAGATCTCCCCTTATTTCGCCAATTGCACTTGGCATAGGAAACCGAATGGCCTGATGATATGTATATGCGATTCTTTTTATCCCGTGTATCCATGGTCTTCCTATAAGAGCGTTGTAAGGTGAGTCTATGTCTATCATGCAGACTGTGACTCTCGTTTCCAGCTCGCCAGCAAAAAACTTTATAACTAGTTTTCCCTTCGGTTTAGACGCTACCCCATTAAACCCATATATGTTGTACGTCGATGGCACAAGATCCGAGTCCTTATATCCCATAGTTCTAAAGGTATGATAAAACGGTATGTCAAACGAGCTCCCCGTATCCACCAAGATTCTGTAAATTGCCCAGATTTTTGCCTTCTCGGCTTGATCTTCTTCCCATCTTGAGTATTTCCCAAAATTCAGGGTTTTAACTAAAGGGTTTATGTGCGAATTTCCTTCTTCGGGTGCATCCTTTGATGAGAACGTTATTTCTCTTTTCTTCCATTCCTCTAATGGTTCCTTCTTATTGATGCTGAATATTTCGTTTCCTTCGTAGTCCATCTTATGTACCCTCTTGAGTATGTTTTCATGGAAATTTTGGATGCTCTTCGCTGCATTTATTATCGTATTGCAATTCGGACTTTGTGCTCCTCGATCTATTTCAATTCGTTATGTCGGCTGATTGTCACGAGGTGGTGGTGGTGGTACATAATTTTCTAGGAAATGTGCGATTTTTCCATGCTCTATCAGACGAAATATCATTCGCCGAATGTTTCGACAATCATTTGTATGATGCCCATGAAAGCGGTGATATCTTAAGAACTCATGACTTCTAGTTCCCGGAGGTGGCTCTCTTCCCAAATTAGGTGGTGTTGTAATATCCTCTGTTAATACTATTGCCTCTCATACTTTTTCCACAGTTGTGTTAAGCCTAGGGAGCTTAATGTCTTCAAAAGCTGGTGCACTTGGTCTTCGCTCTCGGCGCTTGGTTGTTTCTTTGTTGATATCTCGTGTTGTAGCTTCGTGGCTCATAATTCCTTCGTCTTGACTCCTCATATATTTGTTGATCGATCCACTCTTGATCTCCATTTGATACAGCTACTAACTTCGCCGGGACTGGAGTTGATGGCTCTCCCTTTTCGTATTCCGGATCATTCTCCACGACATGAACTGCCCTTGGTAATAGCCTCGAATTCCCTTCTTTTGCTGGAATTGAAACGGAAAAGCGGGGGTCTAACAACACCACCCAATATTTCGGTTAGCAATCTGTATGGACTAACTCCGAAACAATTTCTAGAGAATCAACTAGACAGTCAGACTCAATCTAGGTAAAAGTATCTCAAGGAGTTAATATCTCTCTCTTGTTTTGGTTTACTCAAGCTAATAGAAATCAGCGAGTCCTAATCAAACACAAGGATCAACTTGGACGGTACCAAAGACCAATGTCCAAGGATCAATCAATGATAATCAACAACCAAAGGTTGGATTAACATAATTGATGATCTAAACGCACAACCTGTATTATTTCAATTATAAAGATAAACAATATAATGTGGAAACTGAAATAACACAGACACCAGAAATTTTGTTAACGAGGAAACCGCAAATGCAGAAAAATCCCAGGACCTAGTCCAAATTGAATACACACTATATTAAGCCGCTACAGACACTAGCCTACTCCAAGCTAACTTCGGACTGGAGTATAGTTGAACCCCAATCAGTCTCCCATTTATCCTAGGTACATTTGTACTCCCTACTCCTCTGATCCCAGCAGGATACTGCGCACTTGATTCCCTTAGCTGATCTCACCCACAACTAAGAGTTGCTACGACCCAAAATCCCAGGCTTTAATAATAAAAGAATTTGTCTCACATAGACAAGTCTATCAAAGGATCAATCTGTCTCCCACGGAAAAACCCTAAAGTTTTTTTTCCGTCTTTTGATAATAATCAAGGTGAACAGGAACCAATTGATAATCCGGTCTTAATTTCCGAAGACCAACCTAGATTAAACAATCACCTAACAACAATCTTAATCGTATGGTAGCGAAACAAGATATTGAGGAATCACAAACAATGAAACGAAGATGTTTGTGATTACTTTTTATATCTTGCCTATCAGAGAAATAAAACAATCTCAAGCCAATCAATATGATTGTACTTTTAAGATAGAAGATGCAAGATCAGATCACACAACTACGATAAAAGTAGTATCGGTCTGGCTTCACAATCCCAATGAAGTCTTTAAGTCGTTAACCTGGTTTTAGAAGAAGAAAACCAAAGGTTAAAGGAGAATCGATTCTAGCACGCAAACTAGTATCACACGTAAGGTGTGGGGATTAGTTTTGCACAATACTATATGTCTCCTTTATATAGCATTTCAAATCAGGGTTTTGCCTTAGTTACAAAGCAATCAATATCCACCATTAGATAAAAACATGATTTAGATTCAAGCTAATATTTCTCAACCGTTAGATCGAAAACTTAGCTTGTTATACACAAATGATTGTACGCTTCTAGGTTTGTTAACCGCACCCAAATGTGTACATTGTTGGTTTAACAATAGTTTACCAAAAGGTTAACCATATGAGCGTTTCATACCAACCATGTTCTTCTTTACCATAACTAGTTCAAATGACTCAAATAAACTAGTTAATAGAGTTGTTCAATTGCAAGGAAATCTTATGCAACTACACAAGACACAATTGAACCAAAGATGATTTGATTCACTCGAATCGGTTCATGAACTTTAATAGCCACGGTTTGCAAATGCATTCCTTAGTCTTTTAAGATTAAGTTCAGAAATCATCTTTAGATATATAACCTTCTCAAGTTCGCAGACTAGGTTCGCGGACTTAAGGCACCGGATAGAGTTTACAAACTCCAGCAGAAATTCTCGGGTTCGAGAACTTTCCCGATTCGCGGATTGGGTTTGCGGACTTGTCTCATGCAAGTAGTTTGTCAACTAAAGCAGAAATTCTCGGGTTTGAGAACTTCAGCAATTCGCGGACTTGGCACTTTCCATACTTCTGATTCTCTTGATCAACAAAGTTCGAAAACTTCGGTTCAAGGAATCCATTGGTTATGTAATCTAAACTCTCATTCCAATCATTGAAACATTCTTAGAGGACGTTATACGATTGTTACACTATTTCTCGTCAAAGCAATTTTCAAAGTGATTGAAACATATCATGACTTTCTTCATTAGGTAAAGATAAACTTGGTCGAAGCGAAAAGCTTAACAACACATATTGCGAGATATAGATAGGCGAGGTATACTTGGCTCGAAATACCAAATGTGTATAATCTAGTCTATATATATAGCATACGACTTTTGTCTCAAAGAGTAAGAGATAGAATAGATATACTTTTGAGTGACAGATAAGTTCAAGTCTCCACATACCTTTTTGTCGAGAAGTTCCACCGGTTCCTTGAGTAGATCTTCTACTTGTATGATGAATCTCCATGAAGTCCTTGAGCTCAACTACACTTACTATCCTAGTCCGAGACTTAGCTATAAGAGACTAGAAATCAAGACTTATAGTTTTGATCACTAACATTGACAAACATGCTTGAGATAGAAACGCATGCGAGTTTGACTGAGCAGTGCTCTAACAATCTCCCCCTTTGTCAATTTTAGTGACAAAACTATTAATACATATGGAATACAAAAAAGATAATGAAACTTTAGTAGCTCCTATTCCACATGTCTAATATTCAACATTCCTCGAAATCTTCGTCATTTCCAAGTACTCCAACAATCCCAAAGTTTGTAAGTTTAGCACCATCGTTGTTGAAGATCCGTAGCTATAACAATGAGAAAGCATCGGTCTCGATCATTGTTATACAGTGTCATAGTATTATTACACAGTGTCAGAGTCCAATTGTATCACAACTTCAATAATAATACTTGGTGATATGTATCACTCCCCCTTAGTCAATACTCCATCTCACATGAAAACCACTCCCCCTTACACAATGATCCGAAAACCATATGTATTTGTAGTGTGAACTACATATTAATTCTCCCCCTTTTTGTCAATAAAATTGGCAAAGGTACAAGAACGACATCATAATTGAATTTTTCGTAAGAGATATTTCATTACTGAGAGAAAGAAACACACATCATCTTATTTATATGCAATCATATAGCCGAAGCTAACATCATTCATCAAGGAGTTTAAAGATACAAGATAACCCCTCTAAAATTCCACAGCCGCACACCCCTCAAGATATGACCATTAAGCACAAGTTCAAAAGAACTCTCCCCCATTTGATGTCATTCCCGAAATAACAACAACGAGGAACCTTAATTTCAAGAGAAAAGAAGTATTTTTATTGGACACCAAAACCATGAGAATGATTTTTATATCCAAAAATCAATCGAATTATTCATAAGAAAACCCATGAATAATTTAATCGGAATACATAATCAAATTAAACACATAAGTGATCAATTTAATTCATTGTGCTCAACATAAGTAAACTTACGGAGCAACGACTAAGATAACCATACAAGAGAGTGATTGGCTTAATCGTTCATATACTCAGCACAAGAGAACTTGTGAAGTAATAACTAAATAACCAAGAATATGATTAATTTAGTTCTAATTGCTCAACATAAAGTACCTCATGGAACAACCAACAAAGCTAATCAAAAATAATCAACTTGGTTGTATCGTGCTCAACATAAGATACATTACGGAGCCTCACGGTAATACAAAAAGATGGATCAATGAAGATTTATACCGTGGAATACACAAGGATTCATTCTTTTGCACAAGCATATACAATATCAATAATCCTTTGATACAAAAGATTTTAACTTATCTTCCATCAAAGATTGACAATATAGGATTAACTTTTGTATATGTCAAAATTCTATTCAGCCTTAAATCAATACATGAATACCGATCATGAACGACTTTACTTTTGACAAAATATGGGACAACATAGTTCACGGACGTAAACATCAATATCCCATAACAAATTGCAATATAACAAATCATAAAGATTAAATACTGCAAAACATCATCTTCCAAAAAGTTTTAGAATTTAAACCAAAAACCTAAAAACACGAAGATGAAAATAATAGCTATGTGTAGTCACAATCATCGCTATTCAAAGCACTAGTTATTCTTCCTACTAAACCAAAAAGAAGACATACTAGGCAACTAAACTCAGTTTTCCTTGATGATTTCATACCTCTGAAATGGTCCATCGAAATAGGAATCACTGATATCCTTGATCCTGTTGACCTTAGAGACACCATGTTCATAAGTTAGAACGTTATTTTTTCGATAAACAATGTGAGCATAATGACGAGCCTTTGCGCTATCAAGGATAACTTCTTCTGATTTCTAATCAAGATATTATGAGTACCAAGGATTTTTTTCTGTCCATCAATGAGCTGGTTTATCTGCAGTTGAAGGTTAGCAAGTTCCCTCTTATCTTCATTCTAAACGCGAATTAGATCCTTGACGGATTCTCCAATCCAAGAGTTATACTCTTTCCTTTCAAGCATCTTCTTCATGATGAACTCTTGAGCAGAATCACATCCTTTGAGATCATCCTCCATGTTAGGGTTAACTTCTTCTTTTGGAACAGTTTCCATCAAGTTCCTTTCTGAAGATTAATGAACGTTTATAAGATATATATGTGTTCAAGTATACACCCTAGATAGAAACCCTAGAGTTCCTTGAGGAGATATGGACGTTCATGGGTCGATCGAAATTCCAGAGTAAATAGACCCAAATAGAAATACTGCATACTATGTTGTCTTCAAAGAACCTTTGTCTCTAAAAAGTCATAGTAAAGAAAGAAATACAAGCCGAAAGAAAATCAGCAAAACATAATTGAGCGTCTCTCAGACGTCATCCTTGTATCTCTCAATCTAGATACAAGAATGGAGTTTTTATACTAGGTAGTAGAGGGAGACATGGTCTCACCAAAGGACCTGAGAGAATAGTTGTGATTTCCTCCAGGATATTTTATTTTAACATCTCTTGTCTTTTCTTGGCAGTCTTCAAATTTAGAGAACTGTCTCATACCCCTTCCTGGAAGCACGGGAGAGGAATCTTTCCGATTACACAGTATAAGACCTCTAGAGATTGGTTCTAGGGGATTTTCTGAAACGGGTTTCCATACTCTAGACTTAGATTTACCAGAGTTATTCTTGTAAACACAGGACATGCTTTCATGGGTAGCACAAGACTTTTTACCACTAGAATGCAACTCAGTCCTGTAATGACTTCTAGGAAGGAGATCATTTTTATAAGAAGTCTGATTCCTTGTGAAGAGGTTCACTGCAGTAGCCGTTTGACTATTTACTCCATTGACAATGGAAAGAAGCAAATTGAGAAGTTTAGAAAAAAAATTCTTCCTGGCAAAACAATGGAAAGCATAGTGAGTTCCTTTTCTACAGAAGGTACAGGTTCGTGAGGAGGACGCAACGACTGGCACTTGTTTAGACTTCATAGCAATCAGAGAAGATTATAAGTTATGAAAACCTTTCTTGACACAATCTTCATCTGGAGAAGATTTCATTCTGTACAGTAACTCATGTGAATTAGTTTGTGCAGAAGAATTTTTCTCAAGGCAGAGTTTTCATTTTCCAAGGATTTGCACTGTCCATGGGCTAGAACAAGTGACGCTTCAAGTTTCTCTTTCTCAACATGAAGTCGGTCATAATCAGATGAATGTGTCTTGATCAAACATTTTCTCTAATTGAGCCTTCTTTGATCAGCTTTTCAAGATCACCAATCTTTTCATGCTGTAGATTATTTTCTTGAAGAAGTTTCTCAATATCCTTAGAGAATAACTCTATGATGTTATAGAGTACATGTTCACGATCAATAGAATTTTCAAATTCATCAATGAGCTGTGCATGATTCTGAAGATCAACAAACTCAGTAGAATTTTTCGCAATTCTGGTGATCTCCATTTCAGCTTTTGCCATTATGTCCAATGTCTCATTGGAGGAAGAGTGTTCAACACAAGAAGGGACAGTTTTCCTACCTCGGGATTCGGAAGAATCAACTAAGGAGTAATCCTTTGAGGTATTTCCGAGACATTTAACAGAGTTGAAAGATTTAAGAGGCATTTTGGTATGCGTAAGAGATTTCGTCCTCAGACTCAGATTGCTACAAACGCAGACTTATAAGGTCTTGAACGTGTTTGGTTTCTCTGAAACCAATTGAAAAAGAGGGGGTCTAACAACACCACCCAATATTTCGCTTAGCAATCTGTATGGACTAAATCCGAAACACTTTCTAGAGAATCAACTAGACATTTAGACTCAATCTAGGTAAAAGTATCTCAAGGAGTTAATATCTCTCTCTTGTTTTGATTTACTCAAGCTAATAGAAATCAGCGAGTCATAATCAAACACAAGGAACAACTTGGACGGTACCAAAGACCAATGTCCAAGGATCAATCAATGATAATCAACAATCAAAGGTTGGATTAATCTAATTGATGATCTAAACGCACAACCTGTATTATTTCAATTATAAAGATAAACAATATAATGCGGAAACTGAAATAACACAGATACCAGAAAATTTATTAACGAGGAAACCGCAAATGCATAAAAACATCGGGACCTAGTCCAAATTGAATACACACTGTATTAAGCCGCTACAGACACTAGCCTACTCCAAGCTAACTTCGGACTGGACTATAGTTGAACCCCAATCAGTCTCCCACTGATCCAAGGTACAGTTGTATTCCCTAAGCCTCTGATCCCAGCAGGATACTGCGCACTTGATTCCCTTAGATGTTTTCACCCACAACTAAGAGTTGCTACGACCCAAAATCGCAGGCTTTAACAATAAATAAATCTGTCTCACACAGACAAGTCTATCAAAGGATCAATTTGTCTCCCACAGAAAAACCCTAAAGTTTTTGTTCCGTCTTTTGATATTAATCAAAGTGAACAGGAACCAATTGATAATCCGGTCTTATATTCACGAAGAACAACCTAGATTAATCAATCACCTCACAATAATCTTAATCGTATGGTAGCGAAACAAGATGATGTGGAATCACAAACAATGAGACGAAGATGTTTGTGATTACTTTTTATATCTTTCCTATCAGAAAAATCAAAAAATCTCAAGCCAATCAATATGATTGTACTATTACGATACAAGATGCAAGATCAGATCACACAACTACGATAAAACCAAAGGTTAACCTGGTTTAGAAGAAGAAAACCAAAGGTTAAAGGACAATTGACTCTAGCATGCAAACTAGTATCACACATAAGGTGTGGGGATTAGTTTTGCACAATACTAGATGTCTCGTTTATATAGCCTTTCAAAACAGGGTTTTGCCTTAGTTACAAAGTAATCAATATCCACCGTTAGATGAAAACCTTATTTAGATTCAAGCTAATATTTCTCAACCGTTAGATCGAAAACTTAGCTTGTTATACACAAATGACTGTACGCTTCTAGGTTTGTTAACCGCACCCAAACGTGTACATTGTTGGTTCAACAATAGTTTACCAAAATGTTAACCATATGAGCGTTTCATACCAACCATGTTCTTCTATACCATAACTAGTTCAAATGACTCGAATGAACTAGTTAATAGAGTTGTTCAATTGCAAGGAAATCTTATGTAAATACACAAGACACAATTGAAGCAAAGATGATTTGATTCACTCGAATCGGTTCATGAACTTTAATAGCCATGGTTTGCGAATGCATTCCTTAGTCTTTTAAGATTAATTTCAGAAATCACCTTTAGATATATAACCTTCTCAAGTTCGCATACTAGGTTCGCGGACTTAAGGCACCGGATAGAGTTTACAAACTCCAGCAGAAATTCTCGGGTTCGAGAACTTCACCGGTTCGCGGACTGGGTTCGCGGACTTGGATCACGCAAGTAGTTTGTCAACTCCAGCAGATATTCTCGGGTTTGAGAACTTCGGCAGTTCACGGAATGAGTTCGCGGACTTGGCACTTGCCATACTTCTGGTTCTCTTGATCAACAAAGTTCAAGAACTTCGGTTCAAGGAAAACATTGGTTATGTAATCTAAAATCTCATTCCAATCATTAAAACATTCTTAGAGGACGTTATGTAGTTGTTACACCATTTCTCGTCAAAACAATTTTCAAAGTGATTGAAACATTCATGACTTTCGTCACTAGGTAAAGATAAACTTGGTCGAAGTGAAAAGCTTACCAACACATATTTTGAGATATAGATAGGCGAGGTATACTCGGCTAGAAATACCAAATGTGTGTAATTTAGTCTATATATATAGCATACGACTTTTGTCTCAAAGAGTAGGAGATATAATAGATAGACTTTTGAGTGACAGATAAGTTCAAGTTTCCACATACCTTTTTGTCGAGAAGTTCCACCGGTTCTTTGAGTAGTCCTTCTACTTGTATGATAAATCGCCATGAAGTCCTTGAGCTCAGCTACACTTAATATCCTAGTACGAGACTTAGCTATAAGAGACTAGAAATCAAGACTTATAGTTTTGATCACTAACATTGACAAACATGCTTGAGATAGCAACGCATGCGAGTTTGACCGAGCAGTGCTCTAACAGGTACTGCTTCGCTGACTTGCCTATGCATTTCTTCTAGCGCTATGTACTCCTCTTGGTACTCTCTTAATTAATTCATGTTCAAGGAGTTGTGAATAATGAATATTTGAGTGTACAACAGATCAGTTGGATTAACACGTTCACGAAAGCTAGGATGAAATTTTTCTCGTCAACTCTTCCTGCAAGTTCGCTGCATACCGTCCTCCACCTCGTTACCAATCCTCGCAGGCTTTCCGTGGGTCTCCTCCTTAAATTGAATAGAGTCTCAATCCCCAACCTCAGCATGTTGTTAGTGATGTAAGTGGTCAGGAATATTCTCTATAAGTCTTTGAACGACGAAATTGATCTTTCTGGTAGTCCGTCGAACCAAGCCAATGCTTCCCGGCCAAGCTCGCGGCGAAATATCGAAAAAGCACCGCATCATTTCGTCCCCATTGTGTCAACGAAAGAGTGTATTGCTTCAAGTATTGCACAGCACTTTCGGATCCGCTGAATATGCTCGGAAGCGTTGGTAGTACACATTTCTCTGGGATGTCAGCGTACATTATCTCAAAGGTAAACGGGGATTTATCGGTCTCTTCTATTGCTTCTTCCAGCTGCACTCTGTCGCCTCTTCGCGAATTGGTTATCAACGTCCTTATATCTCGCAGCTTATCCAAGACTTCTTGGTTCAGGTTCCCTTCGTTTTCTTCCCGACGGCCACCTCTCATCACGCTGAGTCTTCCTTCACCACGTCTCCTTTATTTCTCGTTCCTCAGGTCGAATTCGCGTTATCTTTCATCTTCTTTCCTTCTCTAATTTTCCTCATATCTCTGTTCTTCTTCATATCTCCGCCTTTGATCTTCCCAACTTGATATTTCCAATGCCCTTCTCAGTTCTCTTTCTTCACTACTTTCTCTTCGTCGTCTCCTTCTTCGCTCTCCTCCGTCGTCCTCGCGGGTATGTATCCTTCGTCGTAACTCTTCTTCTCCTGATGATAACATGTCCACCTATGAATCTGTGACGTCAGCTGCGGCTTCCTCGTTCAGTTGGCAATTTTGCAGCATCAGTCTGACGTTTTGTCTCGTCAATCGGGCATGCTGATCCGCTATATTCCTATCTCATTCCCTTTCAAGGTGAAGTGTCTCCCTTAGTTGCTACGTCATGTCTTCTTCACCGATATTCTCCTCCATTTCCTCATGAGTCATATCTTCTCCCGCAATGGTGTCCGTGTCGGAAGTGTGTACAGAACCCTCTCTGAAGTTATCTTCGTTGGCCTCCTCAGCCTGCTGCTGGTTCACGCCTTGCCTTTCTCCTGTAGCCGATGTTCCTCCTCTTTCCATTCTTCCTCCTCTTTTGGCCTCCAATCGTTTGCTTCTCCTCGTTGCTATCATGTGTGCCGCTCGATCTGGTGTTATATTCATCAACTTATCCTAGTTTCAATATCAATTATCCTCTAAATCCTAATCTTAAAAGGGATGTATTTCTAAAATCTCTCACTCCTACAACTTCAGCTTCTCTCCACTCCTTAGATGAGGATGAATCCCAATCTAAGTTCCCTGTTTCTAGCGCCAAAATGTAACTACTGGAAATCCAGTAGTACACCCAAAGGAAAACAACCAAGATCTAAGACATATTTAAATCATATAAACTAGAAAAAATTTATTGATGAATTCTAAGGAAACAAAATACAAGTTCTTGAACACAAGGAAACCCTAATCTCACTCTCTCTACTAAGACCTTTTCTCTCTCCAAAATCTGATCCCCTATTCTTTGCCCAAGGACCTCTATTTATAGGCCAATCAACCCTAATGGGGTACAACTCATTTTACTTCGCCGAGTTCTTTCGGAAGTGCTTTATACTTCGCCTGGGCCATTTTCCATAAATTTTTCCCCCTTATTTCGCTATATTCACATGAGTTTGTCGGGACACCTGTCTTCTTTTCTTGCTCCCCAATATATCTACTTCGCGGGTTATCTTATTTGGGAAGTTATTGTACTTCGCCCTTTCTGTTTCGTCGTTGATATCTTGTTGGGTACTCTAATTCGGTCTTTCGTATCTTAGATTCTTCATGCAAGTCTCTTCGCATCCCCTTAGTACTTCGCGGGACTGATTGGAGACGAGGTATTCTAACATTGGAATTGACAAGTCCCTGACTGAGATCTTGAAGTGAGATTCATAGTCATGCTTCTTCCTTTTGTGTTCGATACGTGGTGAGTCTATTTCGTGTACCCACATCAAGAAAGAAAATTCTAACGCCATCACACATCAAAATCCCATTCTTAAAAGGCAACATCCTCAATAAATAATTGTTGGTAATTTCTGATTGTGTAGTTGTGAAACGTTTAGTCCAGGATTCTCTTACTCCATATTCCTGCATCACCCATATGTCTGTATGGAACCCACAGTCAGCTTTAACTAAGCAAAGGCAGTCATTTAACACTCCCAAGGTTCTAGTAAATGTATTCTGGAAAGGCAACGGCATAATTTGCTCTGGAAATGGCATATCGACAAATCTATAATTGCTAATATCAAAAGAGACTATAATTTCAGAAGAGGCTCCTTGAGAGGTTTTATAGGCTTTCCAATGAAGAGCTCCTTTAAGATCAAAACAGGAATATCCCAAAAAATAAAAAACGATTGAGGGGTGAGTTGTGTAGGGCCAAAATATTGCACAACACATTTTGTTAGTGCGCGAGATTCATTCATTTCCTTAGCGCGCATCATTCATACATTTTCTTAGCGCGCGAGAGAACGTAGCACGAGCGTGCTAAGACGTAGTAAGAGCGTGCTAAGACGTAGCACATGCGAGAAGATCCAATACGAGTGTGCGAAAATAACGCACGCCAGATCCGAAAATAGGGACTTTATTAGTTGTATTCCACCACATGTTAGCTGTCATCCACTATGTAAACACCTATATAAAGAGAAAGGCAGGAGAGAGAGAAAGGAAAGACACATTTTGTAGAGAGATACTTCATTTTCTTTATCATCTTCTTTCCCAAAAACTAGATCTAGAGAGCTCCAAATACTCATTAATGGAGATTCTAAATGTAATATTCATGTAATTACAACAATCACTAGTGAAGAACCATGAATGTAGATCACATTGATCGAACCATGTAAAAAATCCTTGTGTCCATTTATAATTTTAGTATTCTTATCATCATTTTCATATTCAATATTTTTAGATCTATAGAAATAATTAAGGGGTGTTAGTTGTGGGATTTCTCACTACTACAAGTTGAATGTTTTTCCATAAGTCCAACCTTAACGTATAAACTTGAATTGTAAAACTACCAGACTTTTTGCAGTCGGCAATTCTAACCACTTTGTAATCGTCATTGTTGTAATCGTAATTGAATCCATATTTAACTTTAAAATGGCCATACCAAACAAAAAAGCACCCCGTAGAGGACCTATTGGTATTTTCGTATATTCCCTAGTTGATGAATTCCATATACAAATGCTATTTTCCTTGTGATAAGTACCGGTAGATGTACTTGTACTTCCGCTTGACATAAGTAATAAGCAAAGCAAGCCATTACAAGAACCCAGCCCACAATATCAATTGATACGCTTACTTTAGCAGTTTCCTCATGATCGAATGGGTTATCCTTAAGAACAGTTACACTATAAGTATGTACATATTGACTCGATAAGTCTGATGTGGATGATAATGAAACGTGATCTATGGAGTACATCAAGTTCATAGGGTAGTCTGTATTCAGGTGATGCTCATTAAACATGAAGCTAGGGTTGTTTGTTTGGATATTTAGGTCAAACTTAATAAAATTAGCGCTACGTATCAGATTACGCCAAAGTTTTTTTTTTATATAGGAAGAGAAAAGATAGATTAGATAATAACAGAATGTACATAAAGGCTACTAGAGGTAGCAAAAGAAATGAAAAACTAAAGCAACTTAATAAAATACAGTTTCCCAGTTAACAACACAATGAGAAAAGTTCGTGTGGACTTGTTTTCCACTTTAATGTGTAAAAATAGCCCCTCTGGAAACAGGCTACCAAAACTGCCATCCTTAATTGAAATATACAGATAACACCCTTTTGGGGTTTTATAGACATTTATACCCTTATTTAGAAAGGTCCAGACCCTATTGATTGAGTCAGCTACCACCTCAGCAATTAAATCTGGCAGAGTCAGCTACCAACTCAGCAGAGATATTTATCCCCGTCTTCTTGTTTTTACCATCAAAAAAAATTTTCACTTCGTGATCTCCGTCTCTCTTATTTCCTTCTTTCTCACCGGTCTTCTTTTCTTTCTCAATTTTCAAAGTTTCATCAACTTCTTCCTTCCATCAACATCTTCAGTGATTTCTCAGTTTTTCAATTTCGTCTCAGATTCAATCCGCTGCATACCCATTTCACGAAGAACTAATATATATATATATATCTGAATATGGATTGAAAAAAGAAGAAAAAAAAAGGTATGATTTAGGGTTTAGAATTATTTGTCATCAATTTGAATTGAGGATTCAATTTTGGGTATGTATGAAATGAAAGTTTAATCGATTTCGTTATTTTAGGTAGATAGGAACTTAGTGCGGTTTGTAGAAGAAAAAAGAAGAGCAGAGCAATGGATTGGGAAATTTTGATGTTTTCCAGATTATGAAACAGGTATTTTCATCAACTTCACTTACGTTTAGGGTAACTTAGCACAAAAAAAAGGTATGATTTAGGTTTTAAAATCTCATTTTTTCTGTTCATGTCGTTAGAGTATTTGGAACTGAGACAAATGAAAATTTTTGCGATTTATTCCGTGGAATTTAGTATTTTGCTTCAGTTTTGATTTTGATTTCTTAGGTTTTCCAGAATAGATTTTTTTTTTTTTTTGTTAAATTAGGGTTCATACTTTCATCACTGTAGCTTGTTGTGAATGAGAAATTTTTATTTATTTGTTTTAAAATTGGGTGTATTATGTTGGGTTTCTCTCTAATTCTTGTTTATCGGATACTAAAGATTTTGTAATACTTGTGGATCATGTGCTCAGAGATAGTTGGAGTTGTTACTTGAATCCTAGTTCAGAGCATTGACGTGGTCCACCTAAGTTTAAGTGCAGGTAAAACTCTTGTCATTCATTACATAATTAGTACTCTTCCTTGTTTTCCTATGCTTTGGCATGGCCACCAAAAGCTTCATTGTTTTAGATTCAACAATAGCTCAAAATCATAAATTTGTGGATAGTTGTAACATGTTGTATGAATAACTATTTAACCACTGCTATCTCTAAATATGGACATTTCTCGGATTAAATTACAAAATATATTAACCCAATCAACATATAATTAAGATAGAACCAAAATCCCAATTAAGTTACACTAGACTACTGAGTAGTGTATTCCTTTTACCTGCATATTCTCATCCCAACCTGCTAACAAGAGATCGACTTTGTTCCCATTGTTTTGTAAATTAGATTTGATGTATGATTCCAACTTCATCGAATCGATTGGTTTTCTTAGAATAATTGGTGGCCTTTTTCTTTCCCTTGTTATTACCTTTTTCTTTGATAAATTTATCATCTACGTCAACCTAAAAACATTGGAGATATATACATACATATATATATCATGTACTTTTCTGAAAATTCTTATTGAGTCAAGAATTTATCAGACAATAAGAATCATATATAGTTAAAATTAAATGTATACCAGCTCAGATAAGTAATCCACTGTAAATTTTCATTGGTGCTGTAATTGCTTTTCCTGCAATCTGTGGTATCAATCAGTAAGGGAACTGCCAGTAAGGCTTTCCCCGGTTACATGATAGTGGTAAAATTTACACGGATGGTATGATGGTGTTTGTTTGATACAACTTCATTCATGGGTGTACCATTTTAGGTTTTGCTATCATATGGTACTTGATATATTGTTTCAAAAAAACTCTCATACGTATTATTGTACACTGCCAATGGATGATATTCATTCAATGTATGATGGCAGTTTTGGAAGCTTGTTTTTTGCACAAGTTGTAGTTTCAAACTAATCTAATAACCTCACTTGCGAATTGTTTATAATGTCATAATAATGTCATGATGAGCATGTAGTATTAGGTAGATAAAACTTAGTTTTTCTTAATCATTATAACTTTGTGTGCGGAGTGTACTTTGAGTAACTAAAGAATATGAATTACTACTATGTTATTACTAATCCTGACTATATTATTTTTGTAGGTTCCAAGTTATGGGTGTAGGAGGGAAGAAGAAGAAGTGTTCTCGAAAAGTGAAATATGTGATTCATGTGGATGAAATAGTGTTGGATGCCACTGTTGAGGACAAAAGAGTGATATCTACAGATGGTGTTGAAAGGTAGATAGGTGACATTTAGCCTGTTAAGGATAACCATTCATTTTATGTGTTGTGTCTGGTCACTTCTTTTTTATTGCTGGAGATACACATAAGATATTTCCTGAGTATATTAATCAGTAAAGATCGAAGAGTTGAATACTTACTTTTAGATATAGTTTTGAATCTACTTCTTCGAATAGATGATTGTATGGTATAGTGTAATCGTGCCACCGTTGAGCATTCCCTGTCAAATGCTGAAATGTATGCATTAATAGCCTAAAACCCAAGCTACTGCCTATCTGCTCACTATTTTAAGAAGTTAAATTTGAACAATAACAATAGTTTAGTTATTTATATATAAAAGAAAGTTAGATGCCTTTATGTGAATCCTATTTTTTCCATGTTGCTGCATTGTTCTTTCTAGGTGTATTTGGTATAAGCCACTTGTAAACGGAAACTAGACCGGTCATTCGTTGATTCACTTTTACAACTTGAATACAGGTGGTTATTGGATTAGTTGGAATGTACGAATATTTATCTTTTTTCAATGTTGCTGCTTTCCGCTCTCAAATACTTAATTCTAAGAACTTGTATGTTGTAATTGGTGTAACTATTTATTTCTATGTTGTAGGATGTTTGTTCACCCTGCCAGGTACCGGGCTTATACGTGCAAGGTAACAACATACTCGATCCCTAAGGTTTTGAAGTGGGTGCGTAACCTGCTGTCTCCTGCCGAGCAAGAGAAATTTATGTCAACTACAATTGGCCCCTTACTGCACCTGCCAATGCAAACGTGGTCTAGTGCCTTGTTTCATTTTTTATTGGCTAGTCAGATCTCCACGGGTGATGAAGGTGATAAGGGTAACCGTGAAGAAATGCGCGTAATGGTTTGTGGAAAGGAACTCTCCTTCGGAAAGAAAGAGTTCGCATTAATTTCGGGGCTTAGTTTGAGGAAGTCGGACCAAAATTTTACTCGTCCCGCCATGAAGCCCTGCCTTAAGATGAAGCATTTCCCCGATGAAGGAAAACCAGTAACTGGAAAACGTTTGAAATTATTACTTTTTGGCAAAGTGAAGGAGGATGAGGACGACGACGAAAAAAAATCGAAGAAATGTAGCAAAAAGGAGGACAAAAAAATCGAGGAAATGTCACCGATCAAGCAAAAAGGACGAGGAGGAAAAAATATCGCGTGAATGTCACCAATCAAGCAACTCTAATGCTGAATGTGAAATTGTCAAAGTCCCACTGGAATCTGATGACAAGGTGAAATTGTCGTTATTATATGTTGTCCACAGGTATGTCCTGGGAAAGGGAGATGACAAAGTAGTTGAGCATAATTACTGGTACCTGGTGGATAACCTCGTCGACTTCAACTCTTATCCTTGGGCTGAAATAGCGTTCAGCAGAACTATTGATAATAGCAATTCTGCCTTAGATTATCAGATTAACGCTAACAAGCCTGTTGGAAGTGAGGTGACTTACAAGAGTCAAGGAATGGCCCATGTCCTGGTGGTAAGAATCAGTTAGGTTGATATTTTCTAGTTGTCTAATTTTTTGTGATTGTTGTTTTAAAGGTTTTCCTTTTTTCACCAAGGTTTGGGGTCTGGAAGTGTTACCGAAAGTGCTTGATAAGTTTGGAAGCAAGACTATTTTTGCAAATTGGCGCCCCCATATGCATAGTGTTACATGCGATTTAGTAATACACCATGAGCCTCTACTTATGATTTTGGAGGAGTCAAAGGTATGAAGTAATAACTACCTTAGTTACTTTATTTTTTTGTTTGCTACATTGTTAATTTGGTCGAGTGACTTTATAAAATTACAGGGTGAAGTGTGTGATGACATTATGTGGCATAAAGAAGATGCAAAGTGTTTGGTAATGTTGGGGTTATGTGAAGGTCCCTTGGTAGATTACGAAGAAGAAGTTTCGTTAAAGAATGAAAATGTGGTGGAGAACGAAGATCTGTTTGAGAAGGGTGAGGAAGAAAATATGTTAGAGTCTGAAAATGTTTTTGTGGATGAACAGGTTCCAGAGGAGAGCATCATGGATGATGAAGAGGACGAAGAAGATCTGTTAGGGAATGAAAATGTGGTGGAGGAAAAAGATCTGTTTGATAAGGATGAGGAAGAAGCACGTGTGGCACATCCTAGCTCCCAACCTGATGTTCTTTGTTCTAGGACATCAACTTCACTCATTGCTTCTTTCGAGTCTTTTGTGAAAATGCAATGATTGGTCATACGGAGTATTTGAAAATGACGGTGATTGGTGAAATGGAGGTATTTAAAAGTGCAGTGAAGGGTCAGTTGGAGGAGTTAAGTGTCCAGGTAAGTAATAGCCATAAAAAAATGTTGAATCATGTGGAGTGTTTAACTGCCGAGATCAAATCAATAAAAGATAAGATTGGTGGAACCCAGACGTACAATGCATTGTCAAAGACAAAAACGGTGAGTTAATTGGAAATTCATTGTATTAAGATAGATAGAATGTCACATCTATTCTGATATTGAAGTTTTATTAAACTGATATTTATGTTGTTTGAACAGGGGACTCCACCTGGAGGACATAACGAAGAAGGAGATTTTGATGGTGCGGCAATGCAGAAGCCAGATGTGACTCCTGGCAATGGATCCAACAGTATTGAATTAAATCCACCATATCCGTACAATCCTCCAAATAAGGAAGTTGATGTGAGTCGAGCTGTTGTAAGTATTTGTTTCATCTCTAGTTTTGTTGCTACATTAGCACGTATATATTTTGTACTTTTTTCACAAAACTATCGTGGTATGACTTTTTGACTGTGTCGGATATGTAGGTAAAAAAATTGTAACAGCTCAACGGGGAAAAAAAGAAAGCGTCAGAAAAATAAACCCTGCACTGACCCTTATGCACCCATTATCGTTCTTTCTGATGATGTTACAAAAGGTCAGGGAAGGGCTAGGAGGAAAATAAACCCTGCACCTTCATAAACTTGTTATCATGAATTATTTTGAAGAAGACACATTGGATCAGCGAATAACGAAGCAGGATATAGATGATGTGAACAAATTCATAAACCTCGGGTTAGCCTCATCCCTAGTATACCCTTTTGTTTCTATGTCTTGTTGTTTCTCCTCCCTAGTATACCTTTTTGTTTCTCTGTGTTGTTTTATATGTGAAAACTAACAATCATGGTGTTGCCTTATAATGGATCTTATTTTACCACAGTATCAAGGAACATGGCGATAACTATAATGGTGATGGTACATCATTATTGTCTTGCTCTGAGTATAAACTACTACTAAGTTCAACTGGTTGGTTATGCGGTAATGTGAGTCATATTACATCATTTGATATTGACGATTAAATCTAATAATGAGAACATCATTTGGGTTGTCAGAAGTTTTATGTTTATTGGTCTTCCTGCAGATTATTGACAGTGCATTGGTGCTTTTGCACAAGTATTATCCTTGTAACAAATCCACTGGTACCTGGTCATACTTTGAAAGTCACTTACCAGTAAGTTTTTGTGCAGAATAGATTGGATAGTTTCTACTTATTTATATTATTGCATGAATACACTGTGACTGAGCTGCCTTGCTCGTGAAACAACAACATTTTGCGAATGGTGATTTTGCCCAAGTTGACAGATTCAGACTAAGGTTAGCAGGACGCCGTGGTTCACCACCTAGTGAGCATTTACCCTCTTGGGATAAGGTTGATGTCGTATATGGTGTAGTTTGTATTGAAAATATTCACTGGGTCGCAGTCTCCATTCAAGTAAAGGAGAAGACAATTATAATTTATGATTCTCTTAGACCGAATCGTAATAATCACTCAAGCAAAATTCACCCGGAAGTCGGTAAAATTCGTGATTATTTGGAGAAAGCATACAACCGCGGTCCATGGTGGTGTAGATATGACCTAAAAAACCCTAAGCAAAATGATACGTGAGTCTTACTTGAAATATATATTTAACCTTGAATTTTTAACCTTATATTTGGAGAATTGGTCCATATAATATTTATGCAGTAACTCTTGTGGGGTGTTTGCTTTCAAGTTTATCGAGCATATGGTAAGGAAGATTCCTGTTTGTGAAGTCGAACCTGCTTTCGTTACTCGTTATCGATGCGAACTTGCGTGCATCTATTCAAGAAACAATTATAAAGGTGAATGGCACAAGTGGTGAATAGTAACCTGTAATCATATGATCTTGTAGTATAATTCCTGGCCAGCATGTTGGTCCATGTTTTTTGGATGTGTATAATTGAAAAAGATGTCAGTTGTAGTTCTAAATCTAAGTTAGTGGCGATGGACTCTTATACCCTGGATATATCTGTTTATATTTTGTTGATCATGTTATGATCCTTCAGTTATGTATGTATAGCGGCTTGTCTCTGCTTCTAAAAATTGATGCTTAGATATTTTATCCACTCCATGTTCTTTGAAGGGAGTTAGCAGCTTAGTGTCAACTAAAGATCACTGGTTTGGGTGAATTGAAATTTAAAAACTAAGAATACACAGGTAGGAAAAATGTGTATAAAAAATCCACTAAAGTTTAAAAGCAATATAGAATACATAGGTAGTAAAAATATACAACAAAACCTAGTTAGTAATTCTCCGAATCATTCCCGAATAGTAAATCATATTTTCATCATGCATATCCTATAATCTCTTTTTCTTTTCAACATGCTTAGTTCGTCTCTATCTCTATCCCGAGAGAGATCATCTCAGGATCCTATAATCTTATTTTGTTGATTTGTCTCCTTTTTTTGTTGTCTGAGTTTCCTCTACCACTTCCTAGTCTCTCAGTCTTAATTAACCTAGGACGTGCGGTAGAATGATATGTTTTGCATGCAACCTAGTTCTGTCTTGATTTGTCAAAATTAATTGTGGCTTTCTATCCCTTCCCTGGTGGTCTTTTCAAAAAAAAACACACACACAAAACCAAGCTTATGCGGGTCCCATGACTACTCTTGAAGTCGGATCCGGGTCGGACTCTCCAGACCCGGTACCAAATACTGATTCCCCATCTTTATTTGATAATAATATCTCTATTGCAAGAAGATTATCTTTCTCTTCGCCTTTTGGGGGGGATTCTCTTGAATCCCTAATTTCACCTTCTGTTCTAGTGAGCCCTGAAAGATTCTTATCTAGGAACACCTCTACTTATAGATAAAACCAAAATAAAACTGTTTGAAAGCATAATAGAAAAAATGGAACACAGAGAAACTCTCTTTTAGAGATAAAATCCCTTCCTCTAACTCTTGGATGTGGAAATGTATCTACAAAGGAATAATTTTAGTTAAACAAAACAGTATTTGGGAAATGGGTGATGGAATGACAGTCAATATATGGGAGGATAACTGGATTTCTGTTTGTGTATTTTCAAGAATATAAGAACCCGGGACGATAAGAACTCGTATAATGCATCCTCAGTTCATCCGAGTGAGAGACTGATGCAGAACAAGGATAGTCACACCTGACAGTTACAACTTTCAGAAAATATCTAATAGTTATTTTCAGTTTCTAGTTTCAGTTTCTTATCTTGTGTGTCTAATGTGTGTGTTAACTTCCTATAACTACCTACTAGTATTTAATCTTAGGATCCTGATTTGTAAAACGTTATTGATGATTGTTATTTTAAAAGGAACTAGTTTTCTGTTTGTGTATTTTCAAGTGTTCTATTTGTTGTTCTTATGGATTCAAAACACAAATCTCTTGAGATTATACCTTGTGTGCGGGATTCAGAACAGTGTTCTGTGGATTCAAAACACACCTTGTGGATTCAAGGCTATTTCTTATCGTTAACGCTACGTCAATTGCATTCAGAGCAAGGTTTGATCCTTGTTTCATGGCTTCTAACAATGATGGAGATGGTGGCAACCGCTCGACTGGAGATTTTAGGGAGAGTGCTACGACGTTAGGGCAGATTGCTAACACTCAAGCACAAATGATGAGGTCCGTAGAGACGTTACTGACTTCCACGACTCGTTTGACAGAGATGATGGTTCGAAATCAAATACGTGATAGAGAACGTCTTCTTCGTTATTTAATGGACAACATAATCGTGATGATTCCAGTGATGAAGAAATTATTGATATGGTTTTTCACAATTGTGGTGTAGGACATGATGGAGGCAGACAAAATAGAGGAGAATAAGAAGACAACCATGGTGGTTTCGCACAATCAAGATGAGAGTTGTCTTCCACCTTTTAATGGCCAGTTACACATAGAAGAATTCCTTGATTGGTTGAATGAAGTAGAGCGTTTCTTTGAGTATAAATTCTTATCACCTGACTATGATCAAGTTCTATTTGTTGTTTGAAAAGGAACTTGTTTTCTATTTGTGTATTTTCAAGTGTTCTATTTGTTGTTCTTATGGATTAACAACACAAATCTCTTGAGATTATACCTTGTTCTGTGGATTCAGAACAATGTTCTGTGGATTAAAAACACACCTTGTGGATTCAAGGCTATTTCTTATCGTTATCGTCGCGTCAGAGACTAGGGTCTAACTCGTGTAATATACGAACATGGGATGATAAGAACTCATAATACATCCTCATTTCATAAGAGTGAGAGACTCGGGTCCAACTCATGTAATATACGAACACAGGATGATAAGAACTCATAATCCATCCTCAGTTCATCCGAGTGAGAGACTCGGGTCTAACTCATGTAATATACGAAACCGGGATGATAAGAACTCATATGATCCATCCTCAGTTCATCCGAGTGATAGACTCCAGTCTCACTCGTGTAATATACGAAACCGGGATGATAAGAACTCATATAATCCATCCTCAGTTCATCCGAATGAGAACCTCGTGTCTAACTCTAGTAATCTTTGAACCCGAGATGTCGAAATCCGATATATTTCATATTCAGTTCATCGAAATGATAACCTCTGTTTTAACTCTAGTAAACTTTGAACCCGAGATGTTGAAATATGATATATTTCATCTTTATTAATTCGAAATCTGACAATGTGAAATATGATCCATATCTAGACGTGGACTAAAATGTACACGACATTTATTAATATACTTGGTCATAATGAAGGTTGTTAATACCCCGAAGACACGAATTGAGTTTAGCAAAGAAACACAAAGAAACACAATTTAGCAAAGAAACACAAACTTCATGATCTGTATGAACAAAATAGGTTTATGTGAACCATTGGATTCTTAATCCGTATGAGACACAATAGATGGTTATTGGCCATCGATTTAGGGAGAAACCCTAAATGTCGCGAATTTTCCCTAAAGATTCACAGTAATTACAACCGTTGCCACCAATATAAGCAAACCATAACCCTAATTATCACTTTTACCTGTTGTATCCCCTCTTCTTCATCAGTTCATTTGCAAACGAGAACCAGACCAGCCAAAATATCTCCTCCTCTCTTTGAACTCCACCATTACCAACCATTTAAGCCCTATATGACAAAACCTCATTAAAATTCATTATGATTATTAACCTTCAACATCTCTCAGTTGTGCAGCACTTATGTTTGATTTTACAAAATCAGCAGGTACAGTTAGGGTTTTTATTAAAAAAAAAAATTCTCTTCTTGATTTCTTACTGGTCGATTTTCTTAATGGGGGTTTAACAATTATTTTTTCTGGTTGGTTTCCGGTAGATCGAACAGCTTAAGTTGCAGTTCAGATCTTCTACAGGTAGATTTCAACATCTTTAGTCGCAGTTCATATCGGGTATACTTGATTTTATTCGACTTAGGTGATTTTTACCTTTTGTATAATACTGATGTTAGGTTTGGCTTGTTGATTTTAACCAATTTTTTTGTTTTTCGTATTTTATTCAGATGCATGGAGTTAGGTTTTAATATGGGATTTATCGGTTTGTTTTTAGGTTAGTTACTTAAATTGAATGACTTGAACTTTAATTTGATATGAAAGTTATGTATTGGTGTGATTTTTTTTTTTGTTGTTGTTTTTGCATGTTGAGAAACTAAAGAAATAAAATGAAAAAGAAAATGAATGTGAAGATGAATAGAGAACTAAGTTAGGAACATGGAAACACGCCCAGCTGAAGCTGAGAAGAAATTGAAGGACTCCAATTTGAATCTAGTGAATGTAAGGACTTCAACTGAAGCTGAGAAATTGATATGGAAGTTGTGGATTGGTGTTGATGATATATATTTTTTGTTTTTTTGTTGTTTTTGCAGGTTGGGAATGTAAGGAAAGAAGTCGAAATCCTGAAGAGTTCTTTATGTGACTCTTTATAATAGAGATTTAAAGCCTGGTGATCCTGAACTCCACTTAAGGGTTAAATGACCCCATCAATGTCTCAACCCGCTGAGTATGTAGATGCTTACGTAGCAAAAAGGGGCAGTTGCTAGGACTGTGTAATCCTCTTGTTACCTTATTGGAAGGAACTTTGTAACTACTAACTAGTGGCCAGTTTCCTGTTAGACCTGCATATGTATATACTTACTTATTGGAAGTATATATACCTTATTGCTATATATACTTATTTTGTGATGATTGTTGAGTTCCCAGCATATAGTTACGCGTTGACTAATATATGAATTATAGAAAAGATACTATGGTTTTTCTGCTAACAAAGGGATATCTAAATATAATTTTGATGGGTGTTTGACCCCCTTTGAGATGGTAACATTTTGAACATTATGTATGCATTAGTTTTCTTAGAAAACTATGTTGAAGAAATTGAATTATGGTAGATAAATACCTTTCTATATTTTATGAAAATGTATGTTCGACTGATTCGGGATGTATTTTGATAGTTTTGTTCTGGATCAAACCTAAGCTGATGGTTTTGTTTGTCGCAGTTGTGCAGTATGAAGCTCGCTGAATACAAAGGGAGAGCAACAAAGTAGCAATGGATATTAAAGGTTGTTAATGGTGTTAGATATTAAACTGATAACTATCGTCATAATCTAATGGGTTGTTTGGAGAACTGCGATATTGTTCGTAAATTTATACTCTGAAGTACTATCCTGCTGCATTGCACTTGCACAACAACTTCAGTTACTACCAAGTAAACTGAACATAAGATAAAAGGTATACTAAATTACCACTCATACATAGCATTGCTCTAAATAAACTTTTTTTTACCATAATACTGCAAGAGAAAATGATTGATTTTACTACCACTACAGTTACATATTAATCCCCTGTAGAGCAGAATACTTCTTCCGATTAATCAATCTCCTATTAAGTGCGTTATTCTCAGCTCTTATAGAATTAACACATTTGACCAGATCATTATATGTATGGTGTAATAGATCTCCAAGAGGTGGCAACGGCGTAACTGGAAGACCCAACTCAGCTGTTTCCTTTCTTAATCTACGACCTTCTTCAATCGTGTCATACCATTCCTCACAGGACATAACTCCATTGGCAGAAGTATCCAGATTTGTTAAAGACATACTTGAAGAACCCTCATCCGCTGGTTTTGGTAGGTTGTTGGTTTGTTGGTTGCTTTGACGTCTTCTTTTTGAAGGAATTTTAGAAAAACATTTTTCCAAACATGATTTGCTCTCTGATCTTGAACCCATGTGATCGAAGTGGGTAGTTTAAATTGTAAGGAATCACTCCTAAGGGTTGGATGTCATATATATATATATATATATATATATATATATATATATATATATATATATATATATATATATATATATATATGTATAGAATTGTACACTGAGAAAGCATCTTCCTACCTCACTCATATCTAAGTTGTTTGATTTTCCTTTTGTTTATTATTTTCTTTTCTTTGTTATGATAAATGACTCACCCATTTGCTTTGAAATTTGAATAAGCATTTACTTCCCAACTCCCACGCTCCCACCTGCTTTGACTTAAAATAAACTACCGACCGCCACAATAATTTGTCCCTTATTGGACCATTTTTATGCACAATTTTTAATAGTGATAGAGGTAACGGTTTGTCCCCTTATGGCATTAAGGTGTTATGGCTAATGTGATGAAAAGAAATTGGTTTTCACTTTTCAGGTACAGATGAGAGGATTTGAAGGGAATGTTGTCAATGTGTGTAAACATTACCCAAGAATGGGACAAGATTTAAATTTGCTTTTTTTTTCTTCCTTATCTCTTTTGTTTTTGAAAGGTAACACAACCCATAAGCTGCCAACAGAAGACTAATTGGGAAACGTGAAAAGAAAAAAAAAACTTTTTGACTAATTGTAATTAGTCAAAAACAGCTTGCTTTTTTCTTTTCAGATACACATGAGAGGTGAACATGAGAGGCGCCAGCTATATTTAGTTGGCATTAAATTCTACATGTTTGCCAACATAAGTATAAATGGACATCATTCAGATTCGTTTGTGCTTAATAATCTCTAGGGTAAAGAAAATCACTGTTATTAGGTACATTTGTTTACAAGTTTTTATCTCAAATCATCTGAAAACAATGGCAGGATCCTCTCAACAGTCTGACGTAACGTCACTTAATTCAACTGCCCGAACAAGAAATCAATATACTATCATATATGGGAGGAATGGTGTTGCGTCGGATGGTGATGAGTTTGTTGACTCTAAAAAACCTATTGCTAAGCATGTAGTAACTAATTTCTACACAACAAAAAACGGTAGCCAATTCTGTAAGGAGTGGTTTGAGTTAGTAAAGGAGGATCGCCAGTTACGTGAAGAATGCAACAGGTTGAGGATCTCAGTCCCGGATTCATGTATCATTCCTTATCATGGCAGCGGCGTATGGATCAAGGAAGAGAATTTTGGACAGAGTTTGTTTCAAGATCTTTCCCTTGTTGAGCTGATGAATGGTGCAATGAAGAGCGATATCCGAAGGCACAAGAACGCAGAACTTGAAAAGAAAAGTGATGAAGAATGGTTTAAGATAATGTCTGATTAGTTTATTTTATAATTGAAGTCCTTTTTATTAGATACGATGGAACTGTTTTTACTTCTAGGTTTTCCTAGTTATGGCTATATAATTTTCGTTGTTTCAATAAGAAAAGTAAATGAAAATTAGCACTTTAAAAGAGTGCATCACCTAGCTACCAATCACTAAAACAACATGGTAGTAAATGATTTTTGATTATTGTAATTAGTTCACATGAAACATGCCAGTAGAACTTACAATTAATAAACATAAGAAAACTAAGGAATTCTTTTTCAAAGGGTAATTCCTAAATTCAATTACAGAAGACCTACTTTCCGAAATTTAAGGTTTAATATCAAGTCTGAGAAAAACTAATTTACCCTGAGGATGAAAATATGACTAAATCCACTCTACTAATGATGCCGCCTAAACTATTTTAAAAAAACATAACAAGGTAAGCAATGTCAACAACCAAAATCACTCCAATTCTAAGCCTTGGGACAACGTTTGCTGTTAGCATAATTCCCTGTCTGGTGACACCTTGAACAAGCTCTTTTCTTTCTAGGTTTTTCAATGACAGACCTTTTCCTCTTGATGCTCCGATGACCAACTTCTGGTGTAGTTTTTGGAGGAAGCACCACCCGTTCTGCCACCTCCGCTGGGACATCCCAAGTTTCTGGGCTCAGCACACCATAGATTTTAGGTTCATACATAGATCTCCAAACCGATGTTTTATAATATTCCCCACAAAGGCCTTCTTCTTTTATCTTATATGTCTCACACATTGTAAGTACGTGGGGACACGGAAGATGCTGATAGTCAAACACTTTGCACGTGCAAGACCTTCGGTCAAGATAGACGGTGTGCTGCTCTTCATAGTCACCCTCGTCCACTTCATATTCGTCCCCATTGACATGGCAAGCCACAAACCTTTTTGTCATAGCCCACCGTTCTTTGATTATATCCCGTGCATGTTGACTCAAAGGATCTTGCTGATCACGAGCTAGTTGTCTACGTTCGCAGAACCATTCCATAAGGAACCTGCGAATGTAATCGACTAAATGGCAGATTGGAAGACCTTTAACATCAGATATTCTTGAATTGAAAGTTTCAAAGGCGTTTGTAGTCATGAGAGTAAAACGACCTGTTCTAGCCTTCACCCTGGCCCACATTTCCGGTCCAAGATCCACTACAGATTTTAAAGCAGCGGGGCTCACTAAACCTAGGTATCTCATAGCAAGTTCATACTCATCATTGCTAAACTCTTTTGTAGCTCTTGTAAATACCACCGAAGACGCTATGGTAGGTCTGTTTGATATTTTTTGCAAGGTCAAACATTACAGGATTGACCTATAAGTACAACATGAAGCATGCATATATATATATATATGTCTGAAATGTATCATACAACAGGGTGGACAACAAAACTTGTTTGGACTGTACATATATGCAATATGATGTTATTGATGCTACAAAACTTGTTCTGCCACCTCCGCTGGGACATTATATGCAATATGATGCTATTTTCATTGACTTCATAACTCTATCTAGATACGCACACATAAAGACCTACAGTCTGATAAGTTATACTAAACACAAATCAAGGTTAACGTTGTATCCATTCAGATAACTAACATCAAATCTATTTAAACACAAAACTCATGTGTTTATAGTATATAAAGTCTTGTTAAATACCTGAAAGATGGTGGATGCAGTATACTTGATTAGCACAAGGAAATGCCAACCTTATGGCTCTACCGATCGATGGGTGCATGTCTGTTGCCACAACAACATCTTCATTCATAGCATACTTATCGCCAAGTACTCCGACTAACTTTCTCATAAACCATTCCCAAGATTCATTATTCTCTGAATCAACAACAGCAAAAGCAATAGGATAGATCGACTCGTCGGGATCCATTCCAACGGCTGACAGTAGAACTCCTTGGCGTGGCCCTGTAAGATGTGTACCATCAACCGCAACTGCGGGTCTGAAACAGTTTTTGAATCCTTCAATACATACTCCAAAAGCAAAGAAATAATATAGAAAAGAATCATCTGAATCAGTTACAATCTCGGTAACAATACCCTTGTTACGAGCACCAAGCATGTGACTATAACCAACGAGGTGTTGGTACGATTCATCAGGGCCACCTTTGATCATCTCAATACCACGCTTGCAAGCGTTGTATCCCTGCCGGTAATTCATAACCACTCCATAATCCCTTTTTATGTCCTTAACCAGTTGTTTGGACGTAAATGCCACATCTAGTTCTTTGAATTTGTGCTTGAAAAGCTCTGCAATTCCAGTAGCGGCCGCTTTGGTTCTTAATTCAGGGTCAGTCCTTTTGTTGCTTTCACAAGTATACACATCGTTTGCAACTGTGAGTTTCCACCACCCACAAGAATCTAAGGGAACTGCTCGCAGACGCCACTCGCATGTCTTGTCTTTGCATTTGGAAATAAACCTCTGGCTGTCGGATTTAAAAGCTTTGTACTCAAAATTTCTTTCTACTTTGGCTATTGCAAGTATAAGTTTCATCTCCCCCTTGCTTTTGAAAGTGTTACCCACACATAGATCATTGTACTTCATATCCTTCGGGGGTTTAGGAATATCCAGAACCGGCGCTGGAGTTGTTGTCGCATCATGAAGACATCGAAGTTTCTTGGCTGATGGAGTGATTACTGGTTCAAGACATCTCCTATCCTTTGGACCACTAGTACTCGCTGAAAAAATAAAACATTCAACATTAGTATGACTATTTGGTCAGGAAAAACATAATACAAAAGAACAATAATAAGAGGGACAAATAAACGTACCTTTAACACCACCATCTCCCTTGATGGTTTCATTCTTGGACTGATAATCCTCACTGGAACACGACGTGATACTGTTAAGAGGGGTCAAGGGAGTGTGGGGAAGCATCTTGGATCCGCTGTAATCTCCAGTAGTTGTTTTGGGAGTCACGGGAGGAATATCTACTTTTACTTCTTCTCCATATTTGATTGTGTAAAATCTTGGGACTCCACATGTCTGGCCAACATAAAAAATCAACATTCTTCACTAACAATCTTAATACTTTGCTTAAATGAGGTTCCCGGGACATCTATGAGGCCATACACATCAAAACAAGGTTTGTGCACGAAACCTAAAACATCCATTGCTCTCTTCTTCACATCCTCAAAAGTGTACTTATCAGGTACCCCCGCAAGATGTGTCATACCTTTGTAGTCATCATTACCTTTTTTGTGCACCCATTCACCATTGTAGTGGATGAGAACAGCTTTGCTTATCATTATGGCGACGACAATTTAGGGTTCTAAAAGCAACTGCATTTCACAAAACATACTATCAGTTATATACAATATAAGCTTCTTAAGCAAAAAGTGAATTACCAATCAATTCTTAAATGAACATTGAAATCACACAACTAAACCCTTGATTACAAATACTGATGATCTACTAGATCGCATGCCTATTTCAACCAACTTTTTTCCTGTAACCTATCCATAAAAAAATTTAGCAGCAGTTAACACATCCTAAATAAACAGAGGCCAAAATTAAGATCATCCTATATCATAAACCCTACATAAATTAAGTAACCAAACCAAAAAATTAAAGATAACCCATACCTTATTTCACTGTAAACTATATAAATAAACATGGATTTAAATCCCCAATGTACATATTTAGAAACCCTAACTTTGAGTTTGAAATTGAAATTAACCAAAATTTAATATCGAATTTGAAAGAGCTAAAAGTTAAACTCACACATTGAACGCTATATAGATCCTTCCTTCTCTATCTCAGTTGGATGCTTAGTAAAATATACAACCCTAGCTTTCATGGTGTAGTAGTTGCCATGATATGAACACAATAAAAAGGACAAGAAATGTATAAGATGGTGAAAGAAGAAGAAGAAAAATAGAATAATAAGAAGAGATGTCCCTGATAAAGAAGTAGAACCTCAAGAAGATGAAAGAGCAGGGAGAAGAAGAGTGAGGGAATGAGGGTAAAGAATTATTGGAAGCTGTCGCACAAATTAACCAATAGAAAGGTGTCTCCCAAGTTAACCAATAGAAAAGGACCGCTTATATTGACCAATAACAAAAGGCTTTTACAATATTATATTTAAAAGAATTATTTTTAATAAAACACATATGGCAACGGTTGTACTGTGTAACGAGGTGCAAGGGGTGGAGTAATGTGAAGGTCCTCACCCTGTAACGGGATGTAAGGAAGGTGAAGCGTTAGGGTCCCTACATCATGGGTCCTGACCCTAATAGAAAAAGCAGAAAGAAGAAGAACGGTAAACAACAATAGAGAGGGGGAATGGGAATGGAACCTGGGTTATATAAACAAAGGTTTAAGGGATGGAGTATTGTAAAGGTCCTGACCCTGAATTAAAAGGTCCTGACATTGATCATCCTACTTGTCACCTACATGGCGCCTAGGTGGCCCGTGGAGAAAAGGTCCATACCTTGGAGTGAAAAGGTCGAGACCCTTGAAACCTTATTTAATTCCATTAACAAGATTATTTTAATATTATCCTAAGAGTCCATTAAAAAGTCCGGACAATTCACTGGACCCTAAAAATAAAATATTAATTAAAACTAGTCTTACTTTATTATTTTTTTGTACCTGAAGACTTTGCGGAGGTCCACTAAGGTCCTCTAAAGAGTCCTGATCTTTTTCACAGGACCCTAATACTTAAATACAAATAAAAAAAATGATTTTTAATTTTTTATTCAATTATAAAATATTTTTAATAAAATCCTAGGATCCAGTAAAAAGTCCCGACACTTTTTCAGGACCCTGGCACTGAAAACCAGACAAAAACCACTTGTTTTAATTTTTGAATGTTGGAAATAGTAATAAACAACTAAGGGTCATCTACTGTTAGGGGCATAAATGTCATGTAGTGGCATTTTTGGTAGGTTGAAGATAGGGATGGCACCTTTGGAATCTGGTTTCCGAGAGTGGCATTTTCACCAATTGAGCCGATGTACTGTTCTTTGAAAATACGACAGTTCCTCTCATTTCACAGCGTCCAAACAATAGCCGCAGGAATTAAAAACCAAACCAAATTCCTAGTATTGCTAGGGATGTAGTTGTTCGGCCAAGATAGAACTAGAGCATGCATAGTACTGGGAAAAACACATGCCCAACCTTTGTTAGGAGTAAGTGTGGACCAAACAGTACGCTCAACTTTGCAGTGAATTAAAACGTGATCTTAGGATTCTGAGTTATCACCACAAAGAATGCGAGCATTATCCATGTTCATACCTTTGGATGTAGTATATCAATCGAGTTGAGCTTTCCATGAGTGGCACACCACATCAGAAAATTAACTTTTGGGGATGGACGCTTGCCAAACAAACTTCCAAGGAAAATTATCCACTCCATCATCTGCAACCAAATTTAAATACAGAGATTTGACCGAAAAAACACCGGTAGAGTCAAGAGCCCACCTTCTAGTATCAGGTACACTATCCAGATTGGGGGAGCAGAACCAATAATGAGAAAAAGAGATGCAAGCTGGTTTACTTCCGAACTTGAGAGCACCCTTTTAAAATCGAATTTCCAAGCTCTATCATCCGAGATATGAGCTGCAATACTGCCATCATTTAATATGTCTAGTTTGTAAAGTATAGAGAACTTCTCATCCAAACTTGAGTCTCATATCCACTTATCATGCCAGAATGAAATTTGTGAACCAGATTGAAGACAAAAATTTGAATTTGAAGTTATCAAGTAATTCGTTTTAGCAATAGTTCTCCAGCAAGAAACACCATGTGCCATCTTAACTTTGCTAGGTACCCAATTTGAAAAAAAAATAAAAAAAAAAATAATAATAATTCTCCACAATGATTTTGTACCAATCATGAGATTTTTCTAGAACAAACCTGTAACACCATTTAGCTAATAAAACTTGATTCATAACTCTTAAATTGAGCACCCCCAAGCCACCCTTTTCCTTTAAAACACGCACCAAATCCCAATTTACCAAATATGAGACATTAGAACCATAATATTCTCCCAGAAGAAGCATCTCATCTTCTTTTCCAAAATATTAATGATCGATATGTGTGCCTTTAACAGTGAGAAGTAATACATGGGTAAAGAGGATAAGATACATTCAAGAAGAGCTAATTTACCTCCTTTTGATAAATTTCCTTGTCTCCATAAAGAGAGTTTTGCCTCAAACCTTTCAATGATGTGATTCCGGATTGCCTTAGAAGAAGCTTTTGCACCCAGAGGCATACCTAAGTTCATAAAAGGTATAGAGTATGTTGCACAACCAAATTCTCTAGCCCAGGCATCTAGAAAAGGTACATCCCCAATAGCAATAATTCTGGTTTTTGAGGTGCTTACTTTCAAGACCTGCAATATACTCAAAGCATTGAAGTATGGAGAATAGATTTGTGAGTTCCTCTTTTTTATTGTATACAAAGAAAATTGTGTCGTCAGCATAATGTAAATGAATTACTACTAAGCCATTTTGAGATACACTAAAACCATTGAACATGTTTAAACTGGCTGCTCTATCTAAGTACTTTGAAACCCC